>NC_137870.1:17965558-17995558 GCF_963924005.1 Protomyctophum bolini | reverse complement strand
AGCCGGTAAACCTAAGGCCTATTGTTAATGGATACAGCTAATTGAATATTCTTTATATAATTACGGATAGGCACATGTATATGTACACTCTATGCAGTCATGATTTATTTATTTCTCGTCCTAAAATTTTAACTCACTCTGCGCTGAGATCACATTTTGACGCCTTCTGGTCCAAACACCCTCCTCACCTAGATCGCCTTTTGATGCCTATTTTAACCCATTCTGGACAGGAATCCCTTTTTGTTTTCTTGTTATGTACAGTATATTACATACAGCATAACATTTTTGTAATTTTTGATGAGTTTAAATGTCCATTAAAACTGATTGTGATTGCGAGACAGAAACAATATGAGATATGCCGAGTTGATTTTAACACACCCAGTGCGAGAAAGGGATTTCTACGTGGTTCGAATGATGGAATCCCAACGGTCCGGTGCGGGACACGTACATGTCCGTTTACCGCATGTTTTTATTGATTACTTTCAATCGCCTTTCTACACACCCGGGCAATTTATCAACTAGCCTGATTCATAGCACAACACTCCAATCACGTGATCCCCTTCCTGAAAACAGGGTTGGCGTATTGTCACGTAATGGCGGCTCGGAGACTCCCATGCAACTCAGGTCAACAGAATCGCTGCATAACAAGCCGATCGTCTTGGTGCAGTGGGGTGCACCTCTCATCGTATTTCTCTCTCTTTGTTTCAGGGAGGGGAGGGCTCCCTCCTGTGTGTTTCAACGGAGGGGGGGTGGGGGGTCTTGTGTGTAGTGTGACTGTGACTCTGTGAGTGTCTGTCGGTCAGATTTCTGTCTCCTTTTTTCTTCATTCACGGATTGTATCGTCCCTCGGCGAGCGGTTATTTCTTTATCATGATGATCAACGCTGGTCAGATGGAACAATGCAAATGCACTGTTGTTTTATGGGATGTGGGCAGGCGGACAGCAACACTAACCGCGTCACAACAGTCTTTCCAACTCTGAGGAAAAAACAGCAACACCATCGTCCCTCGGCGAAACTCAGCTAGCCGAGTTGGAACGATACACAGCGTCTGACATAAAACCGCTCCTAATTAGGCTTTCTGTTCAAGAAGAGTACGTTACTACAAAAGCAGGTGTCACATAAAGGTACATATCTCCAGAATGGAAGATGGTAAAATATATATTTTTTTTAATTAAGTTACGCTTTCCTTTGAGGTATGCTGTGTGATTCTCGCTATAAGAGAACATTTACTTTGGGCCTCAGAAAATGTCCTTCGTTCAATGCATCACCCTTAGCACCACAAGACTAGCTCTGCCCGAAATGGCTAGGAAGAAATGTGTTAAGATTAACCTGAAAAAGATTGAGGTGCATGAATTAGTAAATAAATAAATAAATCCATGTCAGCCATATGTGAAATCTGCAGTGTTAATGTGTTTATCCATTGGTAACTCTGAGCGTGTACAAATGGAACCAAATGGACACTCTCAGAGTTAAATGAACACAGAGGATTTTGCTGTGTACTGAACGTCACTGTGATGCCTTTTCCTCTGTGGCTTGATAAACTATGTTTCACACCATGAACCCTTCACATTCTTTTGCCGGAGCACATACTGTAGCAGTCTGAGAGGCATGTCTGTTCCCTGCCAGAGGCAGAATAGATGGTCTGCAGCCTGCAGGGATATTGAACGACAGAAAGAAAATACTATCGTCCATCTGTTCAATTAACTCTCAGATTTATCAGAAGAGGAAGGCTACCAAAATAAAAAGAATATATACTGAGTGTTTATTCATAAAAGCCAGCAGATGAATTTAAACAGTTGCCTCGTGCAAACGAACGTATGCGATGCGAAAATGAAGGATTTAGTTAATTTCTGATTGAAGCTTTTGAAATAATATGCACAATATGATGCCGCTTCTTTGACGAGCGATAAGGATAATGAGCTTTTCTTCTCTCCTCTGCCGGGTTCAAGGAAATCACATTTTCGTCTCTTACAGATGTAAGTCTCATTATCTGACCCTCGGTTTCTTCACTTCAATTCCCACAGTCTTTGCTCGCTAAGCGCATCAAGCTGATTAAAGAACTTTTGGAGGAGCCTAAGCCAGCTTTCTGCCTGGGCCCGGTGTTATCACACGGTAAAGCCCAGCCTCGGGGCTCTAGTGGACAAACACATCATTCAGCGCCAGGCTCCCATCAGGTTGGCCATGCAACAATGGCTTTAACTCATCGTCACGTCTTGGATTTCAGATGCATGTTAGCCTACAGCAGGGCTGGGCAATTACCCGGAAATATATCGAAACTGATATTCACCAATTACCCTTGTAATCTTGCCCGTGTATAGGTTAATTGATAAATGGACTTGAAAGCATTTTTTTATTTTATTCTTATTTATTTTCATAATTTGTGTACATTTCAACGAATCGACACAAATATAATATATATAAATCGATTAGCCTGAATAACCACGTAAGGCTGTATTATACTTTGTGGTGGTGGTGTACAAAAATAGCAGAGCTTGTAGATCTACATACACATTTCCATTACATTATGATTTGGCCCCATAGGCCTATGTTAGAGATACGTCCACAGATGGTTCGATGCATCTTTGCATACCAACAGTTTACTTGTGTTCTTGCCAGAGAATGAATTCAGTGGTCTGACATCATGCTGAGACATATCCTTTACAACTTGAAACAAGGGTCCAATTAAAATCAGAAACTAGACAATGTTTAAAACTGAAATAGCGCAGTGAAACTGAGATACATCAGACAATAATTATGGTTATTCAGATGATCATTTACAGTGAACTGAGTCCAGCTTCATCATAGATTATATTGGCTGAAATGACATTTGAAGTATACCTACTTGTTTTTACTGAGTACAAATGATGGCTTGTTCCTGCTTTTATAGTGATAAAGATCTGACAACTTTTAAGTTACTGTACTTGAACCCACATGGAATGCATTTCCCATTGCAATCAGAACTGCAGACTCACTCCCAATCTTCCGACATAGTCTGAAAACCCACCTCTTCTAGCACCGAACACCACTCACAGCGTGGCTCTGAAAGTGACTGGTTGATGACATCATCCATGCCAGAATACAAATAAAAGTAAATAATTGTCACATTTTTTCATCCTCTGGCTTTCACTTCACCATGCATTTGTGCAGACACTGTGCTGTATTCGTTCATGGCCATACTGTAGGTGATTCTGTTTCTTGATGTCATGATGTTGGCCTCTGGCCATATCTACGCTACTGTAGCCAAGGCTGGAACCAAGCGTTGATCTCTCATGTAAAACAAGGCTAATCTGCATTCATTTTACCTTTGCCACTATGACCATGCAGATACTGTATGTTGCCAACATGGTACGTACTATCAAGCTGAGCCACATACAGAAAAAAAGCAATTCATTTAAACTTCATTATCCTGATAGCGGCTAGTGGAGAGCAGTCATTATGGTGTACAAATCGGTTAATCAATGCCAGCTGCCATAGTGGAAGGATGCCTGGATTGATCATATCGTCTGTGTTGGGTGGAAACCTGCAAAACTGTTAACTGTTAACCCAAATTATTGGGTTGTGAGCTTGCAGATCTGCTATTTTCAGTAGGCTATATTTGAAATAGTTTATAGGGCTTAAATAGTACAGGGTTTGGTTATGTTCTATATTGAATCAGCCAACAGCCATTATGTGAATCCCTCGACTCCTTCAAAACCACTCTCAAGCACCTACAGACGGCTGCAATTAGAAACTGGCCCCCGTAAAGTCTGGGTCCCCCCCACCCCCTTTTCCCGTCGTCAGAGCTCTCAGCCCCTCCCCTTGCGAGCCTGCAATTTCATCCCTCTCTCTCCGAGACCCGCAGGAGAACAATCTGATCTCACGCAGGAGAACAGAAACAAGGAAGGGCAGGAATTCGATTTTGCTTATTCCTTCTAAATCTCTGTATATAAATTATCTCTCTCAGCGATCGTGTTACTTACATCAACATTGTTGTTTGTCAATAGTTGTTTTTTGCCGAAGTTAAACAATTACACTGTTCGCTACTTGACATTGGCTTCTCATTGCATGCACACACACGCACACGCACGCCTGTAACTCCACCACGGCTGTTCGCATTGCATGCACACACACACACACACACACAGTCCCGGCTCCCGAAGAAGCACCACACACGATTAGAACTTATAGATGCGCGATTACATAGCAAACACAGCACTTCTGCCGCGGAGTGCGTGGCGAAGTAACTCTGGGATTGAGTGCCCGCATAGCGGGTGCGAAATTCTAGTATTTGTACATCTCTAAATCTTCTGATGAATTGAAAATGGTGGACCCTGTTGTAAACAAGTGTAATGCTTTATCATGGTGCCGTCCACAGTAACAGTTTTTGTATTGACTTGTACTTTCTTTTGAAATGTACCCATTCTGCATACTGTTAATAAATACTTCAATCAATCAATGGCCCATATAGCACTAAAGCCATTGCAAGCCAACGGCTTGATGCTATGGACCAGAGCTACCTCATACTTAGGATGAACAGACACCTTGATGCTATGGACCAGAGCTACCTCATACTTAGGATGAACAGACACCTTGATGCTATGGACCAGAGCTACCTCATACTTAGGATGAACAGACACCTTGATGCTATGGACCAGAGCTACCTCATACTTAGGATGAACAGACACCTTGATGCTATGGACCAGAGCTACCTCATACTTAGGATGAACAGACACCTTGATGCTATGGACCAGAGCTACCTCATACTTAGGGTCGATTCATACTCCTATTTTAGAGCCGAATAAAAGTCGGTTCGGCGCTGTAGAGCCTACAATTTGACGTCATTTGAGGTTCGGGGGGGCGGGTACCGTCCTAAAGTCGGCTCTTCGGTGCTACTGAAATTTTCTGACGAGCCGAAATCATTTCGGCACTACAGCGCCGAAACAGGAGTATGAATCGGCCCTTAGGATGAACAGACACCTTGATGCTATGGACCAGAGCTACCTCATACTTAGGATGAACAGACACCTTGCGCTGACGCTGCAATCAGTGTCATCGCCCAGACCGTCTTATCGGCTCAAGCAGATCCTCTTGTTTATTTATTTATTTGTTTTATCTTCTTAACACTCAGATATTGCTTTCCCTGCAAAACAAAATTGTGAAAAAAGAAAAAGAAGAAGAAAAAGAAGAAAAATAAGAAGAAGAAGAAGAAGAAGAAGAAGAAAAATAGAACAAACAGAATAACTCCCCCCAACAACTTTGCGAGACAGGGTGATAGGCTACTGATAACCCTCTGGCAACATACAGATGGTTTTATTATTATATAGAGCAGGGTGTTATTCATACACAAAGTCAGACTGTCAGCATTCCAAACCCGACATGAGACAGACATGCATGGAGGGGGGAGCACGCTGCTCACAGACGGATTTGTGAAACTGGATTGTTGATGGGGGCTTTTATTTCCCCCTGTTTAGACGATTACAAATCCTGCAGCATGCTTGATCTCTCCAAATCAGATTGCTACCTTATCGGAAGAGGCAGACTGTGTAGCGTTATCTTAAGATACTGCAGCAGAAGCTGAGCTGCTGTTCCGTGTGAGCGGTTCGATAGGAACATTAGCCACATCATTATTGCAGGCCCAGTGACACAGCGTGTCTCGCTGAGGTAACCCCCCCGTCGAGTCGACAGGCTCACTGAATATCTAATTGAAAAAAAAATGAAGTGTTAGAGGATTGATCTTTTTTCTTCTTCTTCTTTCTACCGACGTGGTTACTTGAAGAGACAATCTTTGACCCCCTGCTAATACGGAAATAAACTCCTGGACATGCGTCTTGAGTGGTCTTGAGTCTTGACACAAAATAACCCTGTTCGGTTACAGAGTGAAACTGAAGCTTTTTTCCCCATTCCAAAGCCAAATGATTTTAGGTTTGCCTAAAATCATTGCCATCAAAGACCTCTCTCTCTCTTTCTCTCAGCAGCAAGAAAGATTGTGCATACAATGCTCAACTTTATGTCTGGAATGGCTAAACTCGCAATTTGGATCACTAGAAGAAACTAGTCAATATGGCACCTCTAGATAGACAATGACACTGCGTGTGCTGTCTACCATGGACAATATTACGAGTACACAACTTCCAGGAGATTGATATTCTATCTATCTATTGACCAAGAATAAGCTTTTGGCAAGGTACACCATTACTTTTTGTTTTCCACTTTAAGGGCTTTTGGTTTTGGGCAAGGTTTTGTGTCATGGGTGAAACTTCTGTACAGTGGAACATCACGTATGGTGAAGGTAAGAGGATGGCAGTAGACCAATACAGATAAAACGAGGGATAAAGCAGGGCTGTCCACTCTCCGGCATGCTCTACAGTCTCTCTATCCAACCTCTCTGACTGCGGAGTAAGTTAACTGGGCTCTGCCTCCCGGGTGTACAACATAGCCCTCCAATAACTGTGTCTGCTTATGCAGATGATGATGAAAAAACAGGAAGACATTATTCAGCACTTAGTCTCAAGTTTAGAGCTGTATGGGAAGGCTGCCTCAGCCAAGGTGAACTGGAGTAAAAGCGAAGCCCTACTTGTAGGAACATGGACAGAAAGCACAGTTCCCAGGCCATTTCATTTCCATTTATGATTTTTTTGACCGCTCTTTCAAGGCTCCCCTACTGCAATGCCCTTCTCATCGGGATCCCTAGCAAGAGCAGCCAGAGGCTCCAGTACATTCAGAACAGTGCTGCTAGGATCCTGATGAGAGTGCGGAAATATGAACACATCACACCCATACTCCATTCCCTACACTGGCTTCCCGTCTCCTTCAGGATTGAATACAAGGTCTGCCCCGTCACCCATCAGTGCATTCACAGCAATCTAAAGGGACTCATTGCACCCCCAACCTCCACCCGCTCCCTCCGCGACGGAAATCGAAACACACTGAAATAAAAGGCAAAAAGACTAATCTCTGCACTATGGGGAACCGGGCCTGCTCAGCTACTCCTCGGCTGTGGAATGCCCTCCCAGACCAACTGAGAGCGCCACATGTCTATGGATGCTTTTGCCTACATGTGTACTTTTACAACCTATTTAGCTTTTGCCTACATGTGTACTTTTACAACCTTTTTAGCTGTGTATTTTAACCACTGATTAGGTTATTTTACCATAACCATTGGTTATTTTTATCTTAGGGCTGATTCATACTCCTATTTTACCGCTGTAGTGCCGAAATGATTTCGGCTCGTCAGAAATTTTCAGTACCACCGAAGAGTCGACTTTAGGACGGTGCCTTCCCCCCCGAACCTCAAATGCCGTCACATTGTAGGCTCTACAGAGCCGAACCGACTTTTATTTGGCTCTAAAGAGTATGAATCGAGTATCGAGTAAAGAGTATTTCTGCTTTTTATTATTCTCTTGATGTAGCACGTTGACATTTGTTTCAAATGTAAAGTGTGTTACAAATATAATAATAATAATAATTATTATTATTATTATTATTATTATTATTATTATTGTTATTGTTATTGTTATTGTTATTGTTATTTTTATTGTTATTATTATTATTATTATTTATTATCATTATTATTGTCAGTTTGAAAGGTCCAGTTACTGTGTGATTCAGCTTCTGCTATTTTGTTGATTGATCGCCCCACATTGGCAGAGTGATTCATGGACTGTTCTATGATTGAAAGCCAGCCAAGTACTGAGGCTGCTCCCACCACCGGATGCTTTACAATGGTTTAGTATTGTTTTGTTTTTTTGTTTTTTTTTGTTCTATTTTTCTTTGTCATTTTGCAAAACACAACATATGGCCTTGCGGCCACATAACTGTAAGTTGGATTCCGGTGTGCAGTGCACAATGTCCCACTGCAGCTGTTCTATATGTATATCTGGCAGACTTTAACTGAAAACTGTAAAGCACAGGTTTTCTTCCTTACTATCTTCCCCTGTGGATCAGAATTCTCCTGACGGTTGACTCTTGCACTTCCCAGAGTGGTTCTTCTTACAGAACTTGGAGATGTCTCTGAAGCATCCTTCGGTCGGACAGCCTTGTCTGACCTGATCTTTTTTTTTTCAGTCATCTGAAATGTTCTCTGGTGGTGATAGATGATATTTCGGACAGTGGGGATCGTTAACTTCACATTTCTGGCTATGAAACCTCCCACAGCCACACAGGCATCACTTTGTTCTCAATGCCTGGCAGAGCTATATTTTGGCATGACTGCATGACGTTAACACACAACAATAGCCACTAAACTTTTGTTGATGCGCTCTAATCCAGTGATCTTTCTTTCTTTCTTTCTTTCTTTCTTTCTTGTCACTTCCACTGTCATCTATAGGTACCCCCAGAATCATGTGGGAACCCCCCATGGGGTCCCAACCCACAAGTTGTGGGTCAGGGATAAGTGTAATAGTGATAAAGATAAAGAAAACTTTATTGTCCATTAAATGGAAATTTGTCTTTGTCACACCGGCAGTCAGTTTACAACAATAAAAACATTACATAAAATACACAAATGCATTAAAATTCTATATAAAATGCATTCACATAACGATGGTAACAAGTCAAATTCTGAACGAAGAGGGTGGGTAGAATCACTGCCTTTTAGTTATTATGAAGCGGTTGTAGGCTATATGTCCTGAAGTTGCAATTGTTTGTCTCCAATGATCTTACTGACTGAGTACCTGTGTGAACTTTCCCATACCAGGATACGATGTTAAAAGTGAGAACACTGACCATGGTCATTGGTCAGCCTGGTCAGGGTGTGTTTACTAGCATTAAAACGTCTTTGTTTCCTGAGAAGATAAAGCCGCTGCCTTGCCTTTTTGTAGATGTTATCTGCATTTGCATAGTGTAAATAGTGCAATAAGTCTAATGGTCTGTAAATTTGAACCTACTTCCCGAACACAAGGTTGCACAGACTTAGCGAGCTGCTTATAGTTAGTTCTAAACACACAATACAGCTTCAATTAGTTATCATTTTTTCATTTTGTTAAACCTCGTTTTTATTTTCATTTCAGTTAACTATATTTCCATTATTTCCAGTCCACCACCACCACCACCCACCCGGTATAATTCTCCTTGGGTCATGGTGTGTTTTTTGTTGGAGCTATAGGCTTTACAGCTATCTACCACCCTTAAGCTATATACACATTCAGAGGGAGAAGAGTAATTTGGAGGCACCTTCAGAATGCTCCCTGTGATTATCCCTGTGTGTCACTGCCCACCCATTCACTGGTACCCCACTGGTCACTCACACACACACTGTCTCATTTTCTCTCTGCAGCCCTTTGAAGCCCGGGACTTAAATTAAAGATCTACAGATATAACTGCTCCCTCGCAGCACTTAGGTCTTTTCAGTTCATCGTACTCAGCACTTTAACTTTATAGACTTTTTTCTTTCTTTTTTTTAAAAACTTCTCCTCCCAAGAGGTGTATGGATGGATGATGCATAATGTATAAAGGGTGGGGGGCCGGTCGGAGATAAGGGGCTTGTGAAATGTGTCACGAATAGCAATGGACTGGTCTTTTTAATCAAAATGAAAGAGAACGCTCGCTAATCAGCAGTGGTTGACAGTATCAACCACCAGAGTCAACCATACTTGAGTCAATGTATAGAAAGTCCTGGTCAAATATGACTCAACTAAAGAGTACTTGCTTTTACTATAATTTAGTTTTCAAAAGTAAATGTTTTCAAATTATAAATTACAAAGTCCAATTGCTATTTTAATATCAAGGCATTACTGTATTAAAATTGTGAGCTTGTAGATCTGCTATTTTCTCTAGATTAAATAGGTGTTTGATTCATGTGCTTATAGAAATGTAGACTAGAATCAAACTAGAATCAAGAAAAAGTATATTTGTCTTTGAAATGTAGTGGAGTGAAAGAAAACTGAATGCACTTCAGTACACACCTATACTCAAGTAAATGTACTTTGATACTGTCCACCACCGCTAATCAATTTTCCAGAGATGGTAGTGATGATGGGAAACGGTGGTACACCGGATCACGCCTACCGCCTGTGTGTGCATATGCTGTACTGTGTGAAAAAGCTTAAGGTAACAGCTATTTCAGACACCCGTCTTGCGGGTAGCAATTGCTAATGCGGATTGGAGCTAATGTCAGATTGTGCCTTTGGAAGTGGTGGGAACACAACAAATCTCTGTACTGCCAAAAATAGTAATGTCGTCGCCCCCCCGCTCTAGAGCATAAACATTGTTCTTTTTATGAGCGAAGACATTCCCTGCATGTCTTACTGACTGTGCAGTCTGCTGCACATACAACAGTTTGACAATACCATTCCATTGTGCAATATTGAAGGAGCAGATCGGGACACATTCACAGGAGAAACTCATGACTCTGTGTTTTTTTTTTATATTTTAAACTATTTTAGGGCAAACATTCAGCGATAAACAGCCACTGCAAGCTCACGATGTGTGTGTCGCAACACGCAGGTTATCTATTTTCAGCAAAGAGATTTGGTATAGAGAATATTAGTAGACCCAGAATAGGCCTAGACCCAGGTCAACTATAAACTGTATATACAGTATGGGTCATCAACAAGGGCTACCCCCCTTGGGCATCCTCAAAGTTACTACGGGGGGGCACCAAATCTTTGTGTGATAGATAGGAACATTAAATATATATTTAGTGAAATCATTTGAGTGGACCAGGACACTGCCAGTACACAACTCTACATTGCTATAGCCTTAGCCACGGAAAAGTACACGTTGCTGCCGCGACAGTCCTGTACAAAATGCACACCACCGCTCCATGAGCCTACAGGATATGCTCTCTCCACCATACATCAGATGGGGATTCTTTCTTTGTCTTTTCTTCTACAGAATGGGTTCCCAGATTGCTTAAACCCTATAGCATCCCTATTCGGTGGAACATTTACCGTAGCCGTTCTACAAGCTCACAACGTGTAGCGTGATCGTGATGCGTTGTGAGCTTGTAGATCGACTATTTGCGGCTAAGAGGTTGGTTTATACCAGGGGGGCAGTCAGACGGATATTTTGTGAAGCCACTAAGGAAATGAAAGTTCATATAATGGCCTGTTGTGGCGCTCTCATTGGGCTCAAAAAAACCCATAGCCCCATAGAAGTCCATGTATTTTGGCCCAACTTCACCTAGACTGTATTACCTTAATAAACATGGTCATGAATACTTTTTGCTTCCAGTCACTAGTTTAAAGTCTCATTTCTAATGTCATAATATTCTTTTTGGAAAATTATGGTCCCATTTATTAGAAAAATGACCATAAAGTCGCGCATGTTCTGAGGGGCGTGGCTACCGTTACAGTCTATGAACGGGATCCCCCACCCACTCGAGTCAAAATAAAAACCAACGAAGAAGAAGGGGGAAGTCCCGCCTCGTTGTCTGGGCCAGCCAATGGCCAGCTGGGCCAAAACGGATCTAGAAAGATGGCGACTTCCATTGCAAGGACTGACAGGCTTCATTTTACGTTCACGTTAGACCCGCGGAACGCTTTGTCCATATTTTTTACAGTCTATGGTTTATACCAACCTCAAAAGAGAGGGGCAAAAGAGAACACCAAGTTTTAATTCAATTTAATGTATTTGTTTATTTGGGGGGGACAATATGTATGAATGTATAATATAATTAAAAAATGCACTGTAGGGGGCACAGTGTATGGCACAGTCTGTAGTGCTGTCGCCTCACAAGGTCCTTGGTTCGCTGGGGACACTGTGGGCGCTGGGGCCGTGTTCTCTCCTCCGCGTCATCAGTGCCCATACCCGAGGCGGGGTTGGCGAAAGGGCCTTTCTGTGTGGAGTTTGCATGTTCTCCCCTTGTCCCGTATAGGCCTAGGGTACCCTCACAAAAACTACTCTCTAAACTACAGTACCTCCCCCTGGCCAGCCGGGGGGCCTGATGAAGGGGAAAGGAAATGGTCGGAATAACGTGTTCCTTCCACACGATACATCCGGCCAGGAAATCTCCCCCCTGTCAGGTGAAAAGAAGCAGCTTCGACTCATCATGCATAGAATCAATCAATCAAAACTTTATTTGTATATACAGCAAGTGCAACCCATTGTGCATCACAGATTACAAATAGAAGAGACATTTAAAAAAAAAGAAAACAAAGAAGGAAAAAAGAAAACATTTGACATTACCAATAAACATAAACAGGGATTAATGATATGACCTAATTAAAAGCAATGCTAAAAAGGTATGTCTTAAGATTTCTCTTACAAATGTCTGTGGATTCAGAGAGCCGCAGGTTTACAGACAGGCTGTTCCACATTATAGGACCATAATAGCTAAAGGCTGCTTCTCCATGCCTTTTAGTTTTGGGTCTAGCCTTAGGAACCTCTAAAAGACCAGTTCCCGCGGATCTGAGAGCTCTTCCAGGCACATACCCAGGGAGCATTTCAGACAAATATGCAGGAGCATTTCCATGAATAGATTTAAAAACCAGCAGAAGGACCTTAAAATCAATTCTAAAAGAAACAGGCAACCAGTGAAGTGACTTAAAATGGGTGTGATGTGTGGCAACATTGTGGGATAATAAGCACTGTAAATTGATCTTAGGAAGAGATGCTAATTTAAATAATTTGTCCCCAACGGGAGGCATACTATGGTCCGACGGAGCATTGGTTCGACATGCGTCCGCACCTCGGACTAGCGCCTGCTCCCGTGCTTGCGGTTATGGTTAGGTTAGGGTTTCAGGTGGATTGTCGTGTTTCGGACCAATGACTAGTCGGACCAAACACATGCACCCGTCCCCAACATACAGAAGAAAATAGATCGCTTGGATGCACCTGGGACGTATCCTCAGTGATGTATCCCAAGGTCATCTGGGTTTTGAACATCATACCCTCACTCGGGTGTCCCAGCCGGGGTGATCAAGTCCAGACTTACGTCCCAGTAGCTACTCTCGATCAGACCCACTAGGGAAAGACCAGGGAACCACTCCGGAACTACTCTGCCGGGACTGGGAGGCACAATTCTGGCATGTGGAGGGACTAGGCTTTGGGGGTTGACTTGTCCGGGCCCCTGCTATGTCTCACCAGGTCCACTCCTGCTCTCACCAGGAGTACCGCCAGGACCTGTGCATTGCACCAGACTCCCAGCACCAGATACTTCATTCAGGAGTGGTGGTTTCTTGAGCCGCAATGGTTCTGCAGGCTCCACCTGGGAAACGGTGGTACTGCAGGCTCCGTTTGCGGCTCGAATGTCCCTCCTAAAGGCCTCATCAAAGGTTTTTGGGCTTCCTCCTCACGGAGGATGCAGGCTGGGGCGTCAACCCATACTGCTCCTGGGGTGCCGTCTACATTCCGGCTGTCATCCGTCTCTCCGGTGGTCACCAGACTATTATATACATGGTTGTCACATAGTCTATTCCTATGAGTCACTATAAATAGAATATACTCGGAAACAAACAAAACACTAGCCTACATCATTACAATCAATTAATCAATCAATATAGTGCAAAATAATTATATATTATGAATTAAAAAGTATCTAAAGTTAGTTCAAGACCATGCAGACATGCATGATTGGCGCTCTAGTAACCACTTGTTCACGCTTAAACGAGAGAGCCAAAGTGTAAATGTAGCTAAAGATTGGTGGTTTAATTGGTTAGATGTCTGAAAAAATATACATTAACATCAATCCAACATATTAAAATAATAATATATGATGATGTGTCAATAAAAACAAAACTTACATTTGCATTGATGATAGTGCTGATGAAACTGCCCTGGAGGGACCCCTGTCAAATAAGTAATTAGGATTTAAGTGGTAAATGTGAAGTGTTGACGCATACCAGTGTGATCTCATGAACTCCACTCATAACAATGGATTATGGACAGGACGAGACAAGGCACTAAGGCAGCATTCCGGCACCACCAAGTATGAAATGACACTTATATATTTTAACTGCGTGATTTCGACAAGCAATAGTGTTGTGAAGCTGTGAGTGTAGGGTGACAAAAAGGGAGCAGTTGCACTGTCAATTAGTGTATATTAATGATATTGGCATGATTGTCAACGGTACTCATCCTCGCGCGTGGCTCGGTGAAAACCTTGTATGTCCAAGACTGTTACTTACTTTTCAGGAAAAAATAAAAATTATCAATTAATAATCTAAACATGATTTCTCTATGTCTAACATACAAATCTACATTTGCTGATATAGAGCATTGAAGTCTGACTTCAATATCAGGACTTGCGCCACTGGTTCACACACTTTTTATTTACATTGTAATCCCCATAGGGGATTTTAGATCGCCTCATATAAGAACTGTGTTTGTTTTTCCCAGTTATTTGGGGGGCCGAATTGTAATACCCTCGCAACCCACGAGTGGGCCTCGTCCCACAGGTTATTGGGAATGACCAGTAAGCCCCCTGCAACATCAGCAGCATTTGGCTGGTTTTAGGAAGAGTGGATCTCTCATGTGTACAGTACAGTATTTATATATACCGGTATAATCCCACTTGTTAGTCAGAAGGCTGGAGGGCTGAATGTGAGAATCACTTATCTAGCTGCAATGGCCTACAGCAGCCCACACGACTCTGCTAAATTCGCAGCCAGTACGGCTGATAATTATCTGCTGACTCATCTTTTCTCGGCTTTACAGGGTTGTAGGAACTATTTCCTCTTGTGCTCATTGCACAGGATACTGATACTGCTGCTACACTTGTAGCTGTATCTGTGGTATCACTGCTCCATCCTGCCCAGATGCTGTAGTGCTGCATTGGAAAGTAACTAAGTAAATTTTGTTGGTGACCGGTGGAACCGTATGTCTGAAAACGTGACGAAATTGTTACGTCAGTTATGAATTGAGTGTGCAAAACCATACCTATATTAAATTGTGTATAGTAAATAAATATATGATATGATTTTTTGCATATTTTCCCATACAATGCCTAATTTGCATGTTTAAATGTACAATTTCAGAAAAGCTTTAATGCAAATCATTGTCTTTGTGTAAGTAATCAACTGGGGACGTTTCATGGTGATTGTTAAATGTCAAAGCCCTATGCTTAAACACTATGTGAATGGGGAGGCTGTTCAGACATGTGCTCGATAAACTGAAGTCCAAACTGTTCATTGAGTTCACTATGCTTATTGCACATACTTCAATAATTAAACAATCTGACGCACAGCATACAGACCACAGCTCCTATACAGTTGAAAACCGGGCAGGTTCAACCCGGGTGGAAAAGGGGCATGGATTTTCTGTGTGGTCTGGGGTTTTCTAATAATTAGGCTCAGAAACGTGTTGTGATTGGCCCCTGGACTTTGATGTCATTAATGTCCATTAATCCCACACCCTTTCCTCCCAGCTCCTCCCCACCCCTATCCTTCTCCCTACGATAGCGACACCCGACAGGCAAATAGGGTTTTGTTTTTTTTCTTTACCTGAAAAGGCCCAGGACACAGAGACCCCTTTTTGGAACATTAATCCACAGTAGTAGTTTTTTCATATTTTCCTATATAATGCCTCATTTGCAATTTTGCATAATTATTAAACATTTTAAACTTTGTAATAGAATAAATCATTGTCTTCGTGTAAGTAATCAACTGGGGAAGTTTCATGGTGATAACAATCTAATAGTTTTGCCCATGCACTCAATTCATAATTAATGTTCCAATTTTGGAGCTTGAAGGAACCAAAAAGAACTGAACCGGTTCCCATTGGAAAAGGGGTCCGAGAGGGCCCTTTTCCACCGGGGCTGAAACGGTTCGGTTCATTTTTCCTGCCTAACAGAGTGTTTCCACTGAAAAATGACTTGGTTCAGAACCCTAAAAGTTGGTTCTATTCAGAATTGGGACCAAAAGGTTCCATGAAAGCACCAAGGTTCCAAGAATTTAGAACGGAACCAGTTCTTGTCACAGTCACAGACTCTGCCTGTCTAGCTCTTGTAATTCTATGTTATGTTCTAGTTGTTTTGGTTCTATGTTGTCTTCCCCAGGTGTTTCTCATGTGTAATCACTAATCAGCCCTCCTGTGTATATTAGTCCTGTTCCCCAGTCAGTCCTTGTCCAGTCATTGTTTGGTGTCACTCCTTGTTCAGTTCAGTGTCTGTGTTGTTTTCCCAGTTATTTTATAATAAATCACCCATCTTGCATCTTGAACTCTGTCTGCTTGCTGTCCTGCATTTGGGTCCTCACCACACCACCGGAACGTGACAGTTCTAGAACCAAAGTGCCTTTGGTGGAAAAGGGGCCAGATTAAAAACTGGCTCACTGGAGTGGATTCTTCTTTTAAAAACCTTTTTAATACACGTCTGAAGGACCAGGATAAAGAGGAATGTTTGAAAAAAGCATGCCATGACACCTTTAAGACATGACCTATAGTAAGTACACACTACACACACACACACACACACACACACACACACACACACACACACACACACACACACACACACACACACAAAGAGGGACCAATGCACAAAGGTGAACTTATCTTTGGCAATGTTGATCTTAACTTACAAAATGTAGTGAACTGCAAATATATGTGGGCATGACAACAATTACATTATTGATTTCATACACTGCAGGTACACATCGGTCAGCATGTTCAGGTTCTGGTACCCAAATTGGCAGGCTTATTGCATGAGATGTTTGTGTGCTGCTTATGTTGCCTGGGTTATTGCGTTACTGCTGGGGAAATTTGACAGACAGACAGTCAGCCAGCCAGCCAGCCAACCAGTGCCTCTGTCTGTCCCTGACTTTCACAGAATAGCAGAAAATATGGAATATTGGATGTAACAATAGATAATCTTGAATCGCTTGAAAACTGACGGTGTGTCACAGCTCTGCGTGACACACCGTCTGATCCATCCGCTAAATCATTTGGGGTGTTGTTGTTTTTTAGCCACATCAGCGTGAAAATCGAGAGCATGACCTTTTATGTCACTCTACGCCTGATAAATTCACGCCCACGACACTGGTAAATAAATCATGATGTATAAATAGAAGTTAATGGGCAACAGGAAGGCAATGGATTGCTTTTGCAAATATTTTTAATGATGCATTCCTTTGAAATAAAGAAATGGAATCACCGCCTCTGGCAGCAATCAGAAATAGCCTGGGCTACGTTGGTGAAGTCGACATTTCAAAATGTCCAATCTCTGTGTTCTGTGCATTAACTTTGCATTAATTTACATAGTCAAAGGAAAAACAGTTTTCTGTAAGACATGACTGATATCTTATTTTTCCCTGTTTTGTTTTGTAGTTGTTTATGTGTGTGTGTGTGTGTGTGTGTGTGTGTGTGTGTGTGTGTGTGTGTGTGTGTGTGTGCATATTATTGCTCTCGGGTGGAAACCAAAACCGTTTGTTTTTATTGTTATTTGAAAATAGCAGATCTACAGTACGAGCTCACAATGTGTCACAAGGTGACATGTTGCGTCGAGCTTGTAGATGTGCTATTTTCACTACTGTTGTACTTTTCACCACTCTTGTATGATCAAGTATATAGGGCAATTTCCAACAACAAAAATAGAAAAGTTAAAATATGGAGATCAGGGTTTCTGCCCAATGGCAACGATATGTGTGTAGATACTTGAAAGAATGAGATATTGGGTATATTGGCTGGAATTGCAATCTGTTACAGACATCATGGCAAACAAACTTTTGCGATAATTACAATTATTTGTGTGGGCAATTCAGAGAAACATCGATTCAGCCAGGGCTGCTAATGGGCAGTCATAAAGTTAGGAAAATGGCAAATGATATGGACGATAAGCACATGGCCAATGTGTGACAGCAATGTGTGAAAATAACTGCATCAGTGACACCTCTTCCTCTTAGAATTGATGGAACACTTTGATTTATTTTACTGTCACTTAAATTTACAGCCGGCCTTAATGTAACAAATTAGTTTTTGAGTGGTGCAACCACTCCAAGGAACAGCAATGTCTGTGTTCACCTACTTATGTGTTCACCTACCTATGTGGCCATGAGCAGCAGTATGACTATGAGTACCAGTAGGGGCGCTGTTGTGCCAGAAACAGAGAGATATAGTATTAGTGCTGCACTGTTGCCTGCTAATGAGAGAGAGAGAGAGAGAGAGAGGAGAGGGGGGGGGGAGTTGCACCACTCAGTTCACACGGGTGTGATTTTTCTATTGTGTTTACATTCAACGCTGTACAATTTAGTAAACATCAACATGAAGGCATTGTTCAAGCCTACGATTAATGTAACCACATGAACCCCAACATCCATTTATTCTGTGGGTGACCAATCAATGGAAGTAGCAGATATACATGCTACATGCAGAGACTGTTGGTGTGCTCTAGGCCAGGGGTTCTCAACCCGTGGGTGGAGTATATGTGGGCTACAATTTTTTTCTTTGATGTTGGTGAATAAAAATCCACATGGATGTCTTCATGCTTATGTTCTTCATCGTTTGCATCGTGTTTAGACGGAATGCACGTTCATTCTGGTCTGTAAGCAACACCAAAGCATTTCCGGGGGTCCCCAGCCAAAAACATTGAGAACCCCTGCTCTATGCAAGGCATGTTTATTTGTATAGCACATTTCACACAACATTAAGCAAAGGAAACACATGACATGTATAACACAAAAGAAGTGGAAAAAATAACACAAAACAGTGTATGAAGAGAAAGAAAAAGAATATCAAAATGAAAGGCAGGGGCAAACAAAAAGGTCTTTAGGTGTGATTTAAAAGAAATAAGAGTGGCAGCGCAGTTCTTTGGGAGTTAGTATCCAGATACACTAACTAATTGCTGCTTGACCATGTTTAATTTTGGTTTTAGGGACAGAAAGCAGACCTTTCCCAGATGACCTGAGAGATCTAGTCCTGAGAGGTCACTAACAGGCGCTGAGCCCTAGTAGCCATCAGTCACTGACTATCTTTTTACGTATGTCGTCCAATGTAGTTATTATTATTAAGCTATTGTTAACACTTTTCATTGGTTAAATATTCATAAAATCATATAGGCTACAAAGCATCGTAAAAAGTGTAAATCGGTCACTGTCTCTGCCACTCCCAGTCCCTTCTCCTCCTGTGTCCTGATGCTCTGCATTGCCAGGGCTCACCTATGAGGCTCTTCTGCATTGATGATCTTCCTAATTAGCCTCAGAGACAAGTACTCACTCGTTGCTAGTTTTTAAGATTGCAATCAGAGCTAGCATAGTTTGTTAGTCAGTGATTCTGCTGTTGAGTATGTGTTTTCCCGTGAAAAGGTGTATTTTTAGTTTTAAATAGTCTGCTTTAAGTTCAATCCTGTGTTTTGGTCCTATCTGGGTTTGAGTTCCTGTTGAGATATAAGGATACAGGGTTCTCACTGACAGCCATGATATAACAGAATATATATTCCACCCACACATTTCATACATATTTGATATCTGCTCTTACTGGCATAACAAAGCTGATGTAGGCCTACTGTGCCTTTATGTTTCTTTATTTTTTAGTACACACCTAATGTATAATTGATTTTGTTGTTTTGTTATTCAACATAATTGCAACTCATGGGAGCTTTTACTGAAAATAATATTATACCGTACATACCCCTGTTAACTTTTGATTTGACTTGAATTTGAATTGAAGTTTGATTTAATTGTTACTCATCTTGGGGTGTATGTGCGCACGTCAGAGACTAAAATCAAATGGAAATTGCCATTAACTAGAAAAAATAGTTTTACTGATCAGAGCAATGGTCATGGCTATTTGAAGTGTTACTCACTGCTGTAAGCCTGTAACACTGCTGTAGTGCCCCATATGTGTGCAATTTAGTTGTTTTGATGTGGCTATATTCTCGCCAGACCCCGGCCTGAACAATGCTTGTGCCACGTTTGGTGCAGAATGGAGCAGAACAGTGTTCAATGTTCGTATTAGATGGATAAACTTTATTTCGTATTAAAAGAGAATACAAAACCGACAATAACAACACAGAGATAGCCTGTGTACCAGACTGATTTCACACCATGACTTATTTTCTATCAATTACACACACAATGGAGCCTTGAATCCATGGAAATGGATTCCTAAGCCAATAATTTGATGACCGGCTGAGTCTCCAGTAACAGACTTGGAGATTTGCAGGTCATCAAATTATTGGCTTAGGAATGTGGCCCAAACAAAAGAAATCGCCATGAATTTCAGTAATTTCAGAGTATTGAACAATATCTATATAGGGCCATAATTAATACATTATTTGACTTCATCAGTCTACACATGAATCTAAATGCACATTACTGGTCACAGATATGTCACTTGCACTAGTCCATCTTGGGAGTTTCAGCAATATTCTAAATCCATATAATGTATGCCACCTGATTTATTCACACCAGACAGAGGCCTTGTGGTTAGAGTGTCAGCCCTGAAACTGGGAGGTCGGGGTTCGATCCCTGGCCGGGTCATACCAATGACTGTAACAATGGGACCCAATGCCTCCCTGCTTGGCACTCAGCATCAAAGGGTTGGATTGGGGGATCAAATCTACTAATCAAATGGCCAAGTGGCCCCTGCTGTAACTATTGACATAGCAGACCCATGAACAGTGTCTGTGCAAAGTTTTGAACAGAACAACACAGTGTTCCTCGCAAGTCCAGATGTTACGTTTGTGACGACCACCCAGGGGCGCTGGAAGGTATTTATACCAGGGGGGGCTGAAGGGTGGTAGGGAAATCACGGCCGAGCATAGCGAGGCCGTGCGAAAAATTTCGGGTCTTATTCGGGTATAATTGGCCTAATAATGACTTTTTTAGGACCTAGTTAACAGAGTTAATCATAATAACAGTATGTGACTCTTATTGTGTTGTTGTTTGGGTTAGATTTATTTAAACCTGGTGCAGGTTAAAGTAAAACTACAATAGGTTTTTGCTGTCTTGTCATGTTGTGTCTATCTGTCAACTCACTCGCTGTGCATTCTGCATTCAGCACGCTCTGATAGCCATGTCAAAAACTTCTCCTCTCCACCAGCAGGGGGTGCTGGAGCACCCTCCGCACCCCCCTTCCAGCGCTGATGCGACCACCGTCCACCGCCGGCAAGCATAATATTGTCGATTAGCCAAAGTATACTGCCCTACAAAGGCAAAGTGCAGTAACTACGGGGGGGAACAATGCCGATAATGAGTTTAAAAGTGTTTCAACTGGTCAGCCAAATGAGATATCAGCAAATAAGTGATATTACACTATTTGTAAATATGTTATTGTTTATCCCCCAAAATCACGAAGGCATTAGCCTCTCACTCAGATGTAGTGAATTAGAAGTATGAAAATGGACATTAAGTAATTGACGAAGTGATTATGCCACAAGACTGTCCTCGGCCTACTACTGTAGGTCATCCACAAGCTGCTCCAGTCCAGACAGCACACAACACCACAGATCACATCATTATGAAACACACATTTGGAATACATTTAGTCACTGTGGGCCTCCTGTGTTTTCCTAGCCTGGCTAATAAGCGGCTTTAGCCAGGTTAGTGTTTTCATCACCTTGCCTTGCACAGACGTCCACACTATTAAAATCTGATAAATGGTGCATTTATCAGCACAAACCACAATGAAGGGTCGGGTTGGGACACCATGGCACCGTCAGAGGTGCTTCAGGCAGAAATGCCCAGCAAGTCTAATCACTTGTGCTTACATCAACATACAGAAAACAACAATGAACATTACAAGACAATATAATTACTAATAATAAAGAAAGCAAAACAACAATAACCAAAAAACAAAACAAAAAACAACAACAACAACAGCACTACTCCTCTTCAGCTCCATCCATTAAATGTGACAAATTATTGTTCTTTATGTATCTAATAAAACGGCCCCACAGCTGAAACACTTCTTGTTTGTCCTTGCAATCTTTTCCAAAGGTAAACATATAGACAATTCCCTGAACCACTGTGTAATACTTGGTTTGTCTGGTCTCTTCCAGGTCAATGCTATCATTCTCTTAGCTTGTAAAAGACATATATCTATAAATATTTGTTCATTACGCTTTATCTTCTGTCCCTCTGGTTATAGAACGAGCAGGAAGAACTTTGGTTCTGGTACAATATGTATTGACAAAATCTTCTGTATTTCCTGCCCGACCTTCCCCCAAAATTCCATCAACTTTGGACAGGACGTGGAACAATGTGCCTCTTTCTTCACCGCATCTGGTGCATACATCTGGAATGTTACAATTATACTTACTAGCCCTTACCCGTTGTGAGATATTTGAACCATATAGGGCACCAACCTGCTGGTCAGCAGTAAGGGGTTCAGCGTCTTGCTCAAGGACACAACGCTAACCCAGAGGGAGCCAGGAATTGAACCCTTTAAGTTGCACTGCAGCTATTATACCTCTGCTTCTTACACTGCGACAACATAACATCTGTGCCTTTCATTATATTTACAATCCTCTCAACCCGGCACATTTCCAGTCTGAGCGTGTTGCTCAGAGAATTACAATATGACAGGTACAATGACCGAATATAATGGCAGTAAAGTGATTTTCATTATCATTTCCAAGCATTCACTACTCAATTGGAGCAATAAATATTCACAACCGCGTGTAATTGTCCCATCGGCTTCTGTGTAAGACACATTTTTCTCTAGTAGCTAGGCCAGCAGTTACAGTAGCCTTGGATCAATACTGTCTTAGATTTGTATCGATTGTGACATTTGTGTAGCTTTGTCATATAGTCAATCGATAATAATAACTGTAACTGGCTACCAGTTACACCAAACGATCACAATATGAAATCAGAATCAGGCGAATGTGAGTCTGAAAGATTATTATATCAAAGCTCATGCTCTTAACTCTGTTTGAGCTATGTCAGGAAATGGATGTTGCATACAAGTGCTTTTTCTAACGGTTCTGGCTTGGTGACTTCTGGAACCACTATAAAATCAATACGATAAAAACAATAAAACATGTTCAAGAAAACAAATTAATTAATTAATTAAGTTAATACAGAGGTATGGTCACATATAACCCCCTATTAAAAAAAGATTGCTCAATGCTGATAGCTGGTCAGCAGTATAATACATGGATGTACAGCTCCTTCTCAAAAAATTTGAATATTGTGTAAAAGTACATTTTCTTCCGTAATATAATTCAAAAAGTGAAACTTTCATGCTCAATTAATTGTGCACAAAGTGAAGTATTTAAACCCCTTTTTTGTTATGGCATACAGCTAATTTCTCAAAATATTAGAATATTTTAATTTAAATGTTGACCATCCGAAAAGTATATTAATTAATGTATGCAGTTAATACTTGGTTTGGGCTACTTTGGAACAAATTATTTCATCAATGGGGTGTGGTATGGAGGTGATAAGCCTGTGGCACTGTTGAGACATAAGAGTCAACAATACAAATTAACTAAATGGCTGTTATCAAAGCAAACCTGGGCTTCCATTTAACACCTCAACAGTGCCACAGGCTGATCACCTCCATGCCACGCCCCATTAATAAAACAAGTAAGACGCGCAAACGCGGGAAGCGAACGCAGCTCGTACATATTTGGGTTTTGGACGTATAGCTGCTTTGGGGACTCCTTATATGGTTATGGCTGAGTCATGGTGACGTAACGGCGGGACAGACACACAGACACACAGACAGACAGACAGACAGACAGACAGACAGACAGACAGACAGACATGATCTGCTAGGTCTCATAGTTAGTGCTCACTGCGTTCGCAATAATTTGTTCAAAAGTAGCCCAGACCAAGTATTGACATTACTTTTCGGATGGTCTACATTAAAAAAAAAAGAATAGTGGCCTCGTAAAATATTCTGATATTTTGAGATTTTTATTTTCATGAGCTGTATGCCATAATCATCAAGATTAAAACAAAAAAGTCTTAGCTGAAACAACAGAGTTCCTTAATACGGCACAGTTGAGAAGCAGGAGTTAAACTATTAATCGGAGACGAGTTGCTGGCCAGCTCCATATATGCATATCTAGTATGTCAAACCATAGATCCAGGGTTTTTCTAAGTGTCATGATCTTCATATATGGAGATCCAGGTGATGATAGTCAGCTCCACATATGGAGATCCATGTGTTCTACCAACTTGGTTCATTCGCAAGTGCGACTTGCATCGCGGCAACAACACTGGTTATCAGGAGACTGTCACAATATGGCCATATATTGACATTCCCATACATGGGCTTAATATTGATGACATCAGGGAACTCCATATATGGGCATAACAGAGATTGTAGGCGTCACGTCACGAGGCGTGATGAGGCGTGACGTCACGAGGTGTAATGGACTGGAGGTATTATATACAGTATTATACTTATATCGGTTATACTTACAGTACCAAAAAATAGCCAAATGCAGAACTGCTATTTCCACATTTTTGGGGTAAAATAATAATATAATAATAATAGTGGCAGTTACAAGTCAGCTCCCTACCTTGTCACCTGTGTATTGTAAGCACTCTAAATAAGATGATTATGTCCATGGTCAGCCAATTAACTGCCATGTCTTCCACAACACAATTTAATGAGATTCATATTAATTCATTTTCATTTGCACAGGCAAAATATTATGTGAGGCACTCATGTAATTAAGTCATTACCAGCCATCATATTTAGCTATGATTAAATGTGCTTGAGAGACTGCCTCAAAGCTGTCCAAATTGTTGTGAGTGTGTGTTGGGCTCAATACCAAACAAGTTGATGATTTACTGCAGACTGTACAGAAGGTGTCAAGGTCTGTGTCTTCACAGACCATGTCTCCACACCTGGCAACTCCCACATTTCATTTCCATTCCACTCTGCAGTTCCATTTACTCACCTGTCTCCAACTCCCTCGTCAGCTCACCTGTGAACACTCTACTATCAAGCTGATCCCTATAAAACTGGACTCATTGCTTACACTGTGACTGAATTGTTAGTTCATAGTCTGTTGTCTCCGATGCATGTTCCTAGTTTCGAGTTAGCCTGGGCACCATTTAATTTAGGGTATATGATCCTGTCGGGAGAGGATGAGGTTAGTTTCGAGTAGTTCCTGTGTTTGACTAACCTGCATGACTCCGCCAGATTGTGGCAGTATTGAATTCACAAGTTGGATCTGGGCTCTCTCAAGCAGAAACGATAAACCGGAAGCAGCAGGACAAAAATGATGATATCTACATAATAATTTTGAGTTGTAGTCTTGTTAGGTTGTGTTTACATTTGCACTGTGGCAGCGCTTCAATATCTCATCAGTATCGCGTTGATCCCGCCTCTAGTGGACGCATACGGCCGCATATCGCTCCGGTCAGAAATGGCTCGGAGTAGCCTACATCGTCTGCCCGAGAGGGACCAGTTGGGAGCAGGAGGAGGAACTCACTGCTGCCACCAGCTGGCAGAGTCAGGTTAATGTTTGACTACTTTGTCTTTTCCTGTGTTTCTGATTTGTCCTGCATTCAACTTCAGTGTAAGAAGAAAGAACATTTCTTCATTAAATACCTTGAAATCTGCCCTTGTTTGCTGTGACTCTGCATATGGGTTCAACTCTCTCTGCATCCTGACAGTAGGAACACTACGCACAAAGCTTACCGCACACGGACAGGGGTGACAACATGATGTGCGACCAGAGCTCTCCTTCGGCCTAGAAGATATAATGAAGTTGCTGAAAAAGCTGATGGCTTGTAACTTAAGCATACTTGCCATCAGTTTCCTTACAAAGCCTAAAAGACTGCAAGTTGTATAATAGTGGACTGGCCAACTGAAAGTTTTTTCGGACTGCTGTCTATTTGTTTGTTTGTTTGTTTGTTTACTTTCTTGACTGTATTCTTGTTTAAATGGTGCATCTGTCTCGCCCACAGATATGCAACCTGGTGTGACCCCTCTCCCTAACTGAACTTGTTTTGCACAATCACGAAAGCATAACCAAAGTTACATTTTACAGTCTTGCATTCGTTGGTGGAGAATTTTCATCAGGTGAATATTTCTGTTGGAAGCCCACAAACTAGAATGCCATTATAGCTGTAGCATGGAACAAAGATCTTTAATTAGAAACGCAGTATTACTTATTTGAATAAATGTGGTGGAGTGTTCCTCATTGAGCTCTGTGTTGAGTTGGAAAGCAACTGTTCTAGGGAATATAATGCACTAAATAATGATGTAAATATCTGGTCTTTTCTACATTTTTGCTTCAGAAGATCTTTAGGGTGTGTTCCACGTGCTACATGGATATCATATCACCATCATATCACACTTTCACCAGCAAAATAATAACCAGTAAGACGCCCCGAGTGGCGCTGAAACAACAGAGCTGCTTAACATGCTTAACAGTTGAGAAGCAGTAGTGAAACTATTAATCTGGTGTCCGTGAGGTCAGGTGTATAGAGTTGCTGGCCGGCTCCATATATGCAGATGTAAGTGATGATCCAGTCTTCTCCATGTATGGCTATCCAGGGTTTGATGAGGTCAGTGTTGTGATCTTAATATATGGAGATCCAGGTGATGATACTCGGCTCAACATATGGAGATCCATGTGTTGTACCAACTTGGTTGGTACAACACAAGTCAGATCATGCCGCGGCAGCAATCCGACTCCCGTCTCCCACTGGCACAGCTGCTTTCAACATTGCTGGAACCACATTGCATCCGCTGTTGGCCCTGCCTGTGCCTCTGACCAACGCTCTGCCACACATGCCACCCGAGGCCCTCTGGAACCTGCAGGCCCGGCTACAGGGCCTCAACGTGCTGGTGGTGGATGAGATGAGCATGGTAGGCCGTCGATTTCTTGGTGCCATCGACAAGTGCCTGCGCCAGATCTTTCACAATGAAAAATACTACTATCTGGCAGCGGGGGCAGTGTCTTGAGTGTACAGGGTTTGATGAGGTCAGATCAACATATGGAATGTCAGAATAGGTCAGCTCCATATATGGAGATCTAAGGGTGGCAGCGGGGGCAGTGTCTTGAGTGTACAGAGTTTGATGAGGTCAGATCAACATATGGAATGAATTCTGTATTGGCCATATATGGAGCGTGTCACGAGGCATGACTTTTGAGTTTTGCATCGGTGCATCGGTTTTTCATCGGTATATCGGTGGTGTCCGTCGGCCAATCAGGGACCACCGTTCTTGATGTCGTAACTAGGGTACGATTGGCGATCGGCTGGGTATGTATGTATGTATGTAGGCGTCTCGGTCCTGGACCGCGCGCCACGGGGGAACCCCCTTGGGGAGAGAGAGCCGTTACCTGCCTAATCGCCTGCTAAATCAGCGCAGATGGACTGACAGCTGTGCAGCCGTGCCTCAACTATAAAGCCAGCACTCTGTTCTCTGAACTTTCTCAGTGGCTCTCCCCAAGGCAGGTTCGGCGTGCGGCTCCAGTAAGACAAGCGCAAACGTATCACGTGTCGTATATCGACTCGTAGAGTAATCATGTGTTTCTCATTTCTATGGCTCTGTATGACATATGACTGGGAATGGAACGCTGGGCTCTGGGGCTTGTGTAACGTTTATGGAACTTGGATATTGGAACGAACCTTGTATCTAAATCTGTGAAGCACTGCGCTGTGATTCAGCTCATTCTCCATCATGGAAGTCGTTGTCAATGCTGACAACTGAAAACAGAACAGAACTGAAAACACAGTGAATGATCAAATATGTAAGACAGTTAAACCCTGAGTCCCCCAAGACAATATACTAGGTGTCCACGACATACGCAGCCGAAAACAGTACAGTACAGCAAGCTCTGCTCGTGCAAGTAATATTAATATGATTTTCATTCTAAACATTTCATTCTGTGAAAACCAATATTTAATTATAACTAAACAAAACATTGCATGCATGCACCTGGGACATATCTTCAGTAATGTATCCCAAGGTCATCGGGGTTTCGGGTCTCTCGAACATCATACCCCTCACTCAGGTGACCCAGCCGGGGTGATCAAGTCCCGACTTACATCCCAGACCCTCGACCAGTCCCATTAGGGCAAGACCAAGGCCACACAATCTGTTGCTCCAGAACTACTCTACCGGAACTACCATATGCCCTATAACCAGCCCTTTCATTGTTATGTCTGCATGGGTACTCTCAGATCTATGTTCAAGTGCATCTTCATTCATCAGAGTGTAAACTGAGGCTGCCTGCGGTCGTTTCATAATGAAAAGCAAACACAAAAACTCCCACTCACATTACAGATTATACTGACATTTTCAGGGGATACACAGCTGCATTGTACAGAAAGTAGGTATTGTTAACTAGCTAGTATAAGTTTAATAGTGAAGCTATTGTATGAGTATGGATCTACTATGGACACACACACACACACACACACACACACACACACACACACATTCCCCCTGCTGTACCGGCCTGATCATTAGGCCTATTCACTATTTATTGAATAGATTAGAACCTCAAGGGCGAATACAATAGGGTGGAAATGTGTGGCATGTCATTTATTTGTTAACGAGCAAGTCATTCCAACAGACTGCTGCCTTTATAATACAATAGATCTTTGCACTGTTTCAATACAAGGATATACTGTATAATTCTTCGGTAAAATACTGTTGAGAATTGAGGGACTCTATACTTGTAGCCTGGCTCCAGCCCCTGAATCGCTAGCCACGCCCATTAAAAAATATGGCCAAACGGTGCCGTTTCAACTCGATGACGTCAAACAACAAATCTTTAAAACATTACATCAAAACTCACAGGTTATTTTTACCAGGGTTGAGCAGAGTGAAACAAGAGAGCAAGGGTATAGGCCTACAATAAAGCAGATTTATTGCAAAACACAAAAGATTAGAATATAAAATCATCCTGCATCAGTCCAAGAACACTGTGTCCATACCGTTCTTCTTGGGTACGTAACAGTCCACATAGTCCAATAGCAGCCTTCTGTCCTTTTTCCTCGCAGGGGATCCTTGAGGGTCAAACAATAATTCACATGACTTGGTTTGTCTACAATGGCCTACTGGCCACAATTATCACAATTTCACACAGAAAATAAGAAGTATGACGTTAAAATAACACGCATGCACCATGCACTAATAAAAACACAGGCCAGAGGTGCATGTTCCAAACAACCAGTGAAATTAATTGTCCCAAACAGGTGGAGAATAGAAAGATAAAAAACTATAACTAAAATAATGGTTCAACTGATTCCATTCAATGATTCGACTGCACATGCAGTGCACACACTGTCAATATCAGCTTCAAGGTCATAGAGGGGTACTTAGCTCGAAAGAGGGGCTAGTCGAGTTGAGTTGGCATCCCCTCTTTCACCGTCTGCCACCTCTCACTGGGTCCTCACCCTTCTTCCCCTGGCGTCCTCTCCCAGCGCCTCCACAGACGGGGCGGACAGGGCACACCCCGCCTGGTGCCCAGAAACCATTTCTACGGCTAGGGTGTCCCGGTCCTCTGTGCTGTGCCCCTTTTTTTTCTTGGCCTTTCCTTCTTCAGCGTTCAGGTTTTGCGCACTGCTGTTCACTTCTTGTATACAGGCGGACAAAAAAGCTGAATAACTCTAAATCTACGGAGCTCTCCATGGTTTTGACAAAACGCACAATGTTCTGAAGTCTTTTCTGATTATCCAGTGATCTCGATTGGAACATTGTAGAGCAAGTAAGGACTAATTTTAGCTCGCTAGCATTGACACTAATTATTTAGCATCTAAGATGGGTATTCAAACCGGACGAGGATCCAGCGTGCAACACACTAAAACGAAGTAGATCCGGGTCGACAGTCTGCGGTTGGCTCTTGCGTCCACCAGGTGGCAGTTAACTTGTTAAATGGCATATACCCATATTGTGATTTGATTAGCTGCAGCTGTTTTTCCACATTGTAGACCACACCACACTATGCAGCCGTTCTATGCCAACTCTGTGCTTCATTATTGGTAAAAGTTGACATTTTCCAGAGCTTAATATTAATAGCCTGGCGGCACTGGTGGTGATTTGACTATAGTGCACATGTTACATAGCCTACTACTGGATAGTATAATGCTGCATCCAACAATGTATGCAAATGGTTGGCACATCTTTTACCTCAATGGCATTATGCTAATGCCATTAAGCCCACCCAAACGAGTGTCCTGCCCACTCAATCAAAAGTTATGGGGAATATTTATTTTAGACAATAT
>NC_137870.1:17955558-17963058 GCF_963924005.1 Protomyctophum bolini | reverse complement strand
GCCCTAAATTCTATTAAAATGGCGATTGCTATTTGCTATTACTATATGTAATTTTGTCCTCCTGCTTTTTAAATACAAATTAACAATTTAGGAGACTTTTCATTATATGTATTAGCCTACCGTTGTGTACAGAAGCTGGTGAGTGGTGACAGCTGCTTCATAGACTTCACCCCTCTCTCTTATAGAACAACATGTCTGCATAACATTAGCGAGGGAGGTTTACGTGCCTTAATTTATTCCGCTATGTGTCCTGTTACTGGTTGAATTCAATTAGTATGCACTGAAACAATCTGGCAACAGGGTGTGATATGCTGTCAGCTTCTTCCTTTTTTTTAACACAAGATGGCAAAACAGCAACAATGACTGCCATCAGCCAAATGGCACGCAAATGCAACTTCACCATTAAGCTGACAGTGATATATTAATGAGGAAAAGCCAACACGTGCTGCCTGCTTTTATAATGAAGTCATACTGTAATATGTCTATGTTATGAACGTCAGTTCTTAAATCATTCATAATATAGGCCTACTGTATTATCCCTGTACATTTTCCTATTTTTGAGTGGTGCAACCACTCCTACAACCAGCAATGTCTGTGTACCTGTGTACCATATATGGCTGTCAGTCCGTCCGCCTTGTGACGCGCTGCATATGGCTGTCTCCATATATGAAAATCTCAACACTGACCTCATCAAACCCTGGATAGCCATACATGGAGAAGACTGGATCATTACCTAGATCTGCATATGGAGCCGGCCACATCTGACCTCTGACCTCAAACCCTTAGATCTCTATACATGGAGCTGACCTGTTCTGACATTCCATATGTTGATCCTTCCCCATCCGTCCTTCCTCTTCGATGTCTCCCTTTTGACTGATACCTGTCCATTCAAACTCTAGACAGGCCCGCCCCAAAGTTATCAGTGCAGCCAATTCACATTGGTGTGTGAATGTGGGAAGTGACACTGGCGTTGACTGTTTGCTGCTTCACCTCTCAATGTATGAATGAATGAACCATTGTTGAGCACTTGGAAAAGCGCTATAAAATGCAATTCATTATTATTATTATTATATATGGAGCTCACTTGTTCTTACATTCCATAATATTGATCTGATCTCATCAAACCCTGTACACTCAAGACACTGCACTCACTGCCACCCTTAGATCTCCATATATGGAGCTGACCTGTTATGACATTCCATATGTTGATCTGACCTCATCATACACTCAAGACACGCTCCATATATGGCCAGTACAGACTTAATTCCCTATTGAACCGACCCCCCATGCCAAAGCGCCGGCGCTTCTCACCCTCAGGGCATCTTACTGATTATTATTATTACCTGCGCAAGTAATAGTTTTCGTCCATGTCGCCGTCTGATGCGTGTGCCGTGCCAGCGTATGACGTAATGACTACTTGTGCTTGATATGGCAGTGGTGTCGGATTCCATACATGTATCCATGTATACATGGGGGCATTACCTTTAATCCTCCCGACACTAAAACATATCGTCATTACGTCACCATCGAAAACCAATTACACCCTGGCATTGGGTCCTTTAATCCACATCTTTATTACGTCATCATTGAGAGCTAGTTATACCAGTTACCCTGACGTCATATGCTGCTTTGATGCATACTCATCAAACGGATGCGCAAAGTAACCACAGTATACCGCTAATCAACTTACAAATTACATATACATACAGGCATTTCCTTTAATCCACCCGACACTGATCGACATATACATCACCATCGAAAGCCGTCTCTTACCATACTTAACTTTTTTACCTCCAAAAACTAGGTACGTAGCAAAATAGCTAAACCTAATAATTCAATGCTGAGATTGCTGAGATTTGACAGTTCGTATCGGTCGACAGTACTTGCGCGCTCTGCTTGCGCACTAGTAGGTAATTTATTGCCTACTTGTGTGCAACAAGCAACTAGGCACTCGACAGAGTGCAGTTCTAGTTATTATTATTATTAAAATTATTATTATTATTATTAGTAGTAGTAGTATACAGTGTCTTTTCATATCCTTCAAAAGGGTCCTATACATTGACTGTTCTTTGCTGTTTGATTTGATTCATAATTTCAAGCATTAACCTGAGCTCTGACACAAGCTGTAGTTCAAAATGAGTGTATCAAATTTCATCATGGAGCCAGTAAATCAATCATAGCATGAGAGAGGCCATTAAAGTGAATCCACCAAAGGCAAAAGAGACAAAGTCTTTGAGGTTGCTGTTCTTTTCTTTTTTCTTTCTTTCTTTTCACCTCTAGCTGACTCCATGGCCTTTCCTCCAGTGCCACCATTAGGCCAAAATCCCAATATGCAGTATAGATTTGATTTCCAATAGGGCTGCACGATAAGGAAAACATGTGATATGCAATAACATTGTTGAATATAGCAATATGAAAAGAAATGATATTAATAATAATAATAATAAATAATAAAACTTTATTTGTATAGCACCTTTCATGACAAGAATTGCAGCTCAAAGTGCTTATTGAAGTATTCCTTAGTGGACGCACTCTGAGCCCACCACACGTATAAAATGCACTTTTTGACCAGAATACTTTTAGTTACTCCACTGCGCCCTCTACCGATATAGCCAAGATAAAACCCTATTGACCATATACAGACTGCATCCAGATTCCATCTAGCCAGCAAGGTGCTAACTAGGTGCAACTTCCCATTGACAGCCCATTCAACCAAACAGAAAGGTCCTATCTAATTGTAACAATGTCAAACTCACCAACATTGCAGCTGTATGTAAAGCTTGAATTATACTCATTCTATCTGCAAAGTGTTTGTTTCATAAAAATCCACTGACATGACAATTATGAGCTAATTCCTGTGAAATTAATACAATTAGATAGGACTTTTCTGTTTGGATGAATGGGCTGTCAATGGGAAGTTGAACCTATAGTTAGCACCTTGCTAGCAAGATGGATGCTGTCTGCATATGGTCAATAGACAAGATTTGTCCTTCCGGTGAAAATAAATCCCTTTCTGGCCAAATAAAAAAAACATAAAATTAAAGTTCCGTAATGCAATTCCTTTAGCCCGTTGGCGGATTTGGCCATGCCGGGCCACGTCCCCAAATACCCGTAGGCCTATGTGTGTCTCAAAGAATAGGGTGTCACGCGTTGCCAAATAAAGTAGTGCTGAATTGTCAGATGTTGTGGACATTGTCATGAATAAATCACAGTATACAGTAGTTTATCAATGCAAATAAAATATAACAGTGAAAACCGTGTGATCACCCCCTGTGCGCCCAAACCATGCCATTCCTCAAATGGCTTGCAGCACCGCACACCTGCCCGTATCCACCTGCTGATTGCTTCTGCACCCCAGCCCACAAGGCCCACAATCACCATGATGTACACAAGTTGAATGGCTCCTTCACAAACGATATGATGAGCTGTCTTTCTTTTAGATACTTATTATTAATATTTTACGTACTGTATATTTTACGTACTGTATATTTCTATGTCATTAAATGTTCTGATGAATTGAAAATGGAGGACCCCAATGCACAAAAACAAGCTATTGTGCTTGTCTGGGTATTTCAATCCTATTAGCAGACCTTGTATTGACCTGTGCTTTCCTGGAACTGTGCTTACACAATGTTCAATCAATCAAATACTATCATAAATAGACCAGCGTGTTTTTCATCTGATTGCTCTAAAACTAATTATGTTTTCCTCCACATTAGGCCTTTGATTGTAATTTTATTTTATGATTTTGTATAGTCTAATAACCAGTAAGACAAGGCAAGAAGCAACCTCGCCCTGCATCCATCCGCATGGGTGGCGGGGGACTGCAGGGCGAGCGCTGGGCATGGGGGGGTCAGATCAACAAGGAAGGAAGGGTCAATATATGGAATGTCAGAACAGGTCAGCTCCATACAGTATATGCAGATCTAAAGGTTTGAGGTTTGAGGTCAGATGTAGAGTTGCTGGCCAATATTGATGGCGTCAGGGATCTCCATATATGGGTATTCCCATACATGGGCTTAATATTGATGACATCACGGATCTCCATCCCTGATGATGTCACGTGATGTCACGAGGCATGACCATATGGAGGCGTGGGTTGACGGACAGACGGTTCTCAAGAACCATAGACAAGGGCATAGCACCTCAACTACCCCAAATAACTGCTTAAGAGCTCCTATTTATTAGCGTCTTTTTGGTGTGGGCAGTGGTGGAAAGTAACTTAGTAAATGTACTCAAGTAGGCTACTCTTTAGTGCAATTGTGTTGTACTTTTACTTTACTTTTACATTTCTCAAATTGTTGTGAGCTTGTAGATCTGCTTTCTTTTGAAGCATTATGAGATATCATAAAATGTGTTGTATTGATACTTTTATTTTGTAAGTAAAGAATCTGAGTATTCTTCTACCTACCTCTGAGCGTGAGATTGGTCAAAAACCAACTTTTCTGAGGTTTAGGCTATAATTGCCAGCATACATGCACTATCCCATTGTAATATCTAGTGTAAGAATGGGCACAGCTTACACCTGCCATCTGTTATTCATGGATAAAAGGCTTTTAGATTGTCTGTTCACAGCTTCAGTTGGTCAAACCTCACCGTTCGGTTAAGAAGTCATGGACATTAATTTCATTTGTGTGACTACCCTGGACAAAGGATCCATTCACACAAAATCTGTGCTTTAAAATGTATTAACAAAAGAGAAACTTTGATGAGACGAGAATATAACTGTGCTATATTTGTTGGATGACCTATCTCAAGGAATTTAGAAGTTTCTGCAAGTTGATTTTGACATGTACTGAAGTGAATTCCGCAACTTCATATTGGTCAGCGGCGCCGGTAATGAAGAATAGAATCAATCAATCAATAGCCTATTGTCAATAGTCCTTTAAGCACTACAAGAGGGAGGGCTATAATATCATGTTGATCATTTGCAAATTTGAGTATTAATATTACCACCATATAATCGTCATATAAATAATTTGTTACTTGTGTAAAACACTAGGAACAGACTTTATTCAAGAAAACAAAAACAAAGCAAAACAACTACAAGATCAGTGCAATGTTAAAATCATAAAGTCTCAAACAAACATGTGACATCACGTCGTATTCATGAGATCAGAGATCTAAAATCTCCATGTGCTTCAAATTAGATTAAAGCAATAAGCCACAAGAGGTCTCAGGTTACCCTGGATTTTATGGCTGAGAGGCATGGTGAGCGACAACCCTCTCAGACATTATACAATTCAGGTAACCTGGGACCTCGCATGGCTTATTGCTTTTCTAAAACGGTTACAAACATAGCAATACTAACATCATAAAACTATTCCTAATTCACAAAAGTAGTTACACTTTGCACCCACCCACTCAGCCAGGCTGTGTGCTTACGACAAACTTTGCCAAACAAATACATAGAGAAAAACAACTTCTGTGTTAGGTTAGTCTCATGGTACCTAACATATTCAACAGAAATTCTTTTTTTTAATCCAGATTTAGCAGATATGATATGTGAACATCACCTCAAAAACGGTACCATAACGACTTAGGAAACAGCTGTTCTCAGTGACGGGGGAATAGGAGGCACTTGCTGTCTTTTCAAGGCCGCCCCTAGACCCATTCACAGTCCTGCTTAGACGCCCGCACGACCAGGGTTTGTAAAGAAATCAAGCGCTCCTCTTCCCTAGTTCAGCTACAGAGATGCAGGATCACTGTAATGCACCTGGGATTGATATAAACTGATTTAAGGTGTAAATTATCGTGACATTTACTATGTGGTCCAATCAGAAACCAGCCAATCAGAATCAAGTATTATGACTAACCGTTTTAGAAACAGGGTTTTTGGTTCTGAAAGCGCTTTACATAGATTGTCAATGCACCCACCCATTCACCCATTTGAAAATACATATTAATACACAACATAACACATTCCCCATGAAATAAACAACATGATAACACAAGAACGTGAGAGCACCAAGGCATGCTGGGAAGCTCCAGGCAGCCCACAGTTTAATACATATTTGAATTATTAAAATATGAAGAAAGCTAAATGTAGTAATACCGTACGTAGCTAAAAGTGGCTGTTGCTAGGGTACTGGTAAGATGAAAAAAGATAGGTTTTGGAGTGCTATATCAGGATTGGGTAAATACTGGCACTCATTGGAATGCCTCAGCCAATCACAATATGCGGTCGGAACTAACTGTGATATAATTACTTTTATGCCCAGATCAGTGGGGTCTAGGGACCCCACAGGGTTCATTGAGGGGGTTCAAAATGGACCCACACAAGCCTGTGACTCTGAGAGTGTACAAAGGGAACCAAAAGGCATACCAGCTCATTTGATTCCACTAGATTATGATGTTGCAGTAAGATCGAGGCACTAGTAACTGTAACTGCCTGTAACTGACTTTGATTGATGAATTTATTAACAGATTGGAGAATTACAGTACATTTCAAGCACAATGCAATACACAACTGTTAACTGTGGATGACACCATAAAGTATTACACTTGTTTACAATAGGGCCCACCATGTTAAAATCATCTTAACAATAACAGAGACGTACAAATATACTCTTCTATATAGCTAAAATCAGGAAATCATCATAGAGGAGGGAAAAAGGGAAAAAAGAAACATATACAGTGAGGGGGAAAAAGGGGTGGGTGAGGGATTCAGGTTTTACGGGGGCCAGTTTTGAATTGCAGCCGTCCGTAGGTGCCCTTTGAGAGCAGTTTTGAAGGAGTCAAGGGATTCACAAGTCTTAATGACTATAGGGCGTTCCACATTTTGGTGGCATAGGAGCGAAACGTATTTAGTCCCTTACTCCCTTGTTTGTGCCGAATCTGAGTTGCACATGGTTTGTTGAGCTTCCTCTGGTGTTATGGGTGTGGACTTCTTTGGCATTAAAGAAGTATTTAGACAGGTACATCGGTATCTTGGTGCTGTATCGAATCTTGTGGACCAGCATTGCAAAAAAAATAAAACTATCAACAATATGAACAATGGGAGAAGGGTGGGGCCGAGAAAGGCCCTTATTTGAATCAGTAACGGTCTGCCTGCCTGCCTGCTGCCTGCCTGCCTGTCTAAACTGTCTTCCCTGAATGTTCTCCCACTCCTCTTTCATATACAAATGTGTGTATCTCTTTTGATATATATCATTATAATATTATATATAAATATAACTAAACCCTATAAACCATTCCCCCTTCTTCTTACAGAAGATCGCTAATGAGCACCAGGGCTACATGTATTGAGACCCCACCACACACCGTTCTGTTGACATGATTATATTTAGTTCAATCCATTACTCCTGTGTGAAATGTTTGGAATTTCAAGCAGTGGCCCGTTTCTGCACTTGAATCCTAAACGTGGATTCATGAGATCATCTGTATGCTGCTTCTGTTTCGTTGCAATCGACAGAGGAGGACATGTCCGTTCATTGCTAAGTGGCTCACTGGCCCTTTGTCATGTCAGATAATGTCTCAGGTTCAGCACATATATCCAGT
>NC_137870.1:17898058-17950558 GCF_963924005.1 Protomyctophum bolini | reverse complement strand
CTCCTGTTGACAACTAATTTATCTTTGATCTCTTTCTGATCGCAGCGATACCTTATTTTCACCGACCGCACGCACAGTGGCGTGGTCCGGACGCTTTTTGGATTTCGTCACCCGACCCAAGTGGTTACTTTTGTGGCCGATCCACTGGCCACTTTGTGTCCAGAACTCTCCACAAGGGAACCCGAAGCGGGACAAGGACTAAGAACATCGGTGGATGATCGCGTACGGAGGAGATTTGGAAGCAGCTCTCTTGTCACCAACAGAAGGAGGTCTATTGTCATCATTGCTCCTCACCGGGGTCCAAGCAGCCTACTGGGATTTCCAGAAGTTGTTGTAGGCGAGATCCTGTTCGGTGCCTCCATCCTGCGAGCGTTTTGGTACCGATCCGATTAGCAGGAGGGAGAGACCGAGCCATGGCGATGATGTGTGCGGGTGCGTGGATACTCATGCTGGCTTTGCACATCCGAGGTAAGGAAACCTGGCTGTGTGCATCATCAATACTGTCCAAAACATGACCCTTCTTTGTGTTATTCTTGTTGACCCAACTCCTCTTCATTTAACTCCCGAGAGTGTATAGATGGAACGAGTTAAATGAACACTGGGAAATACTGTCGATATTAAATGTTTCATTCGTAGACGGCATGCTTCTACAAATGATAATGTAATGTTTGATTTCGACTTGTTTGCTGCTTGGGTTGAGTTGATTAATCGACATGCTTGTTACTGCATATTGCGTGCATTAGTATTACTATTAGCCTACTACTACCACATATTGTGTGTGACTGTGGAGTGAGTCATTGCAAAACTGCTCAAGTATGCATCATCTGCAGATGAGACCGTCCAACAGTGAATTGACCACAATAGCAGGCAGATGGCGATGTGTGCAGGGCTGTCATGCAACAGCAATGCATCGCTGCTGCTGCTGCGTGCACCTTTACCCCATTATTGTTACTTCCTTCCAATAGGAAAGATTATTATACTGTAAATTGAGTGAAACTTGAAAGAGAGACTTGAATTGATTTGAAGCCACAATCATCAGCTGGCAAAACCCTTTACAATGAATGCAATTCATACTGTGACTTATATTGCATGGATGTTGAAATGTGTAGCCTACACAATTATTATAAATTATTTAATATGCAATTCTATTCTTGGAGCTTTTAGTCGTTCTGGGAAATCCAAACTGTGTTAGTAGGAATTGTAATGATGCCACTGGAGGGTGATGATAAGTGAATGATCAGTGTCATTCACTATGACACCTCCTACTCAGTTGGACTTAATACAATAGTGCTGTTCCTCATAATCACGTGTGTTGTGTATCTTAAACAAAGAGACCACTGGCAGAGAGAGAGAGAGAGAGAGAGAGGGGGGGGGGGTGCATGTAAACTAAGCCTGCCTGCCTATGCATGCATGTGGGTTGATGCCCAAGGCATTGATCCATTATGCAACACGTTATCTGCACTCAGGGCCTTGAGTAAAACAATTTTACGACTTTGTTTACATGATATGGATTGGGTCTAATTCTGTTTGGGCTGTTCAGTTCAGGTAGAGGTATGGGGGGGGGGGGGTCAAGTGGGGTGAAGTCATGGTATGTCCAGTCTTGTTTTTTAAGCAGTGCTGTTTTTTTATGGGTTTGACTGATCTTATAATGACATAGCTTTTAACCAGATGGACCCTAGCGTCTCTTTTCTGGGGGCAAAAATTCAGCCACATTGCTGATTGCAGCTCGCGTTTGACCCGTGAGCTTGTAGATCAGCTATTTTTGGCGAATACATTAATGGTGTGGAGTAAAACAAGGAATACAAAGTATACAGAGCCCTGAGGGACTCCTGGTCAACTATGGGTTTAAGTTGTTTACTTAACATGATAATCGGGGCTTTGTATAGGCTACATGTCGTCTGTCAACACACTGAACACAGTGCACTATGCATATCTTTCATGATTGACGAGGGAGGGGGGCTTTATATCAAGGAATCAACACTATAATTCGAATATATTTTTTGTATAATTGCCTAATCAATTAGTCTGTCTTAAGCAATAAGCATGGGTTTATACAGTACTTTGTTGTACAACGGATGATCTGCAAACTCACAACGCTTAATTGAGGCAACATTTTAGATTGTGATATTGATTTGAAATTGTATCGCCCAGCCTTGGAGCTATAGCCCAGCTTTTTACACATATCTCAACATGATTTCCCCGTCCTCCAGCTCCACTTCAGTGCAACAACAGCTGAGACGGTGACCTTGCTTTGCATGGCATGATGTGTTTAAGACTGACTGGACACTTTGATCAAAAGCTCTGTCTGATTTACATTGAGATGATCCCTCTGCTTGTGGTGAAGATCAGGATTAACTTGGTTCCCTTGGGATTCGCCTCGTTGGAAAATCTTTTGAAGTCGTTCAATCGAGGGAGTGGAAAATGTCTCCAAATGGCACATCGGCCGAAAAGTGTTCTGTTCTATTCTGTTGTGGGCAGAAGTAGTCGAATTAGACACTGCAGGACAGTGCCTTCCTGCTTGTGTAGCTTGTGTAGTTGTAGCACAGCAAAGTAAAGTGTCGCTTTTGTTTGCCTCATTTGAGCTGAAGCCAAAAGTAGTAGCGTCAGTGCTTCCTTGTATTTGGGTCTACCTGAACCTACCTAAATCTTAATACATTTAGGTGTAACATTTTGTTTGACTTATTTCTTAGTTGCTGGGTCATAGTTGTTTTAACCATGCACCAAGTCTCTGTGTGTATATGTACGTGTGTACGTCTGTAATCTACGTAACTCGAAAACCATTTGCCCCACCAGCTTCAAATTCGACACACACGTTCCACACCACCTCAGGGAGTGCAGTGCCCGGTGTCGAGTCCCTCGGATAGCCGGTTGTCCAGAACCTGATCATCCCTATATCTCCATATATGGAGCTGGCCTGTTCTGACATCACACCACATCTGGGCATGCCCGACACAGAACTCCATAAATAGGAATAAAGGGACACAGAGAGACAGATACAGAAATCTCCATTTATGGTCATAAAAGGGACACAGACATGGGTGGAATGGGTACTCTGACACGGGTACAGCGGGTATCGCACAGCCGGGTGGGGCATGGATCTCCAACTTCCATCGTTACCGACTCGCTGCTCTACAGCTGGGCACCAGTCTAATTATTTTAAATGGCAAAAATATCTGATCTACAAACTAAATGTGTTGTGATGCGTGAGCTTGTAGATTGGCAGTTTTTTGCTATTCATTCTACAACAAAGTATAGCCACATATAGCAAAACATCCGATTGTGACTTCATAATTTATCTCTTTCAAAGCCTTTAATCGGTGCCAAATGCTGCCAAACCTTTTGTCAAGTGTTGTTATCTTTTGGACCCCACTTCTTTTGAGATGCAAAAACAAGAATTTGGTCTTTCACCCTGGGGGCCAAAGGGCAATGCTGTAAATGCCCCCCCCATCCTTTGATGGTTTAATTGATATACAACCTGTTCCAGACACCACAGCCCCAAACTTCATGCAAGTCCCAGCCAGCCCCATTTTGCACCAATGCAACTCATTATGCAAAGCCTTGCACACACATAACCTAACATGGTGGGAATAAGGGTTAAAGAAAATGTATTCCCCATTCCCCTAAAACGTGCGGCCATTAAATAAATTAAACCTTGAGAACCAAAGGACCTGTGGACAATGGGTGTCTGTAACACTGTTCTGATTGTAAAGAATTGGGGTTCTAAATCCGGAATTATGTTTAATTGAGTGTGAATTAAATTGGATTGTTTGCTTTGGGTTTGGTCCTCTGGCTCTGGTGTATGTAGAACCCTTATCCTCCCCACCTATTTTATACTTTGGCTATTTTAGATTATCATTATTTTTTTGAAATATCATTATTTAGCGTTTAATTGTTTAAACACAAATCTTTTCTTATTGGGGTCAGTGGCAAAACAACTTTTCAAATTGGGTTCTGCGGTCAAACACATAAATTTGGGGGTCTTTGACATGAAAGTGTGTGAGAACCACTGCCTTATAGAGTCATGAAATCCTCATCTTTTATTGGATTAAACATTTGAGAAATCAACCTGCTGGATGACGGATGTGCATCAACCCTGAACGTACAATTACGCAGTGAGGGGAATTTGCACTGCTCTGAACTCCTATAATCCTGCTTGGCACTGTGTGAAATCAATCAATGATTCCTGGCTTGTGCTTGTGCACCGGTTCCGTACGTCAAGCAATGAGTGATGTGTGTGTGTGTGTGTGTGTGTGTGTGTGTGTGTGTGTGTGGGGGGTTCCACACAGATGGGCTGTGGAGTCGATCTGCCTCTGTTTGTATTGATGTATTCATTGAGCAAGGTGAAACTTGGACTACATTATGTAGTGTGTGCTCAATGTAAACGGTGCATGTACGGTTTAATCATCATTTTGATCTGGGTTTAATGTGTAGTGTCTTCCGAGCAGTGCTAGAAAGTAACTGAGTACATTAAGCACTTAAGTACAATCTTGAAATCCTTTTTTTAGGGGCGCTAGCCCCTCCTATAAACAGCTATAGTGTTTAATGTTTGTGTTGTCTGAACAAGCATTGAATATGCCATTGACAATGAATAGAGAATTTACGTCTGAGCTGGGTATGTCGGTGGGAGCCCTTGGCTAATAAGGGACCACCATTCTTGATGATGATTAGATTGCCCCTCACTTCACACGGGTGTGATTTTTAATACTTTACTCACCTCCGAGAGAAATATTGTACCTACTTTTTACTATTTTCAGCTGCTTTAGTGCTTTTACTTTTGTAATGTAAGTATATTTTGATGCCAATTCCAAGTAACATTTTGAATACAGACTCTTTACTCATAACATATTATTTATTGACTTATCGCTACGTAGCAATAACTGCCACTGTTTCTAAGTTTATTTACACACCAAATCCCTGGATATCATTGTGCGGATTTGATGCAAACATGTTGCATTTAGCATGTATTTGGTCTTGTCACCAAATGGTCATGGAGAGTAGACTGGGGGAGAGTAGACTGGGGTCAGAGCACTGTCATCAGTGGAACAGGTGGATCTCACAGCCCTGGCAGAGATCTAGGAATGTGTGATTGGTACTCGGCACAGCAGGACACAAGTGAATTGTTTTCACAAGCTTAACACGAGGTAGTGCACTCATTGTTAATTTAACTCTGGGTCTAAAAATTTTTTTAGTAGGATTAAATGTCAATACTAATGACGACTTTATCTTGCTCATGTAGGTTAATTGAATAATCGAGAACAAGCAAGGTTTCTTTCTGTTACGAATCGAAAGAAAAGGAAAAAAAAGAACTCAAGAAAGATGCAGGAGCGCAAAGCACTAACGAGCTAGCCAGATGTGTGGAGAACCGGGATGACTGGAAGCAACGATGGAGGGCTCGTCTCAGAGAGACAGACTAATCGATACAAAAATTATAATATATAATTGAATCAATCATTAGTCTCATTAAGCACTTAAGCCCCATATTGCACTGGTGGCAATGGTGGTGTACCAAAATGGCAAAGAAAATAGCCAATCTACAAGCTCACAATGCATTGCATTGTGAGCTTAATGTGTATTGGCTATTCAGGGTCACATTAACTGTCAAGGGACCATTTGGTTAAAATTAAGACTATGGATTTTACCATGCACAGACAAGCTGCCTGGGTGCTACTCATCATGAAATATATCACATGCCACAGTTGTCGTGACACTGCTGTCTGTGTGTGATAGAATCATTATGGGATTGTTGGGGGGTCCTTGGATGGTGGGAATGGAGATGCAAATTGGCTGGATCCTCATCCGCCTCCCAGGGGAGTCTTCACTTTGGTTCCCTGGCGGACGTGATGGACGGCCCACAAGCGTCCTACTCCTGGGAGAATAGCCGAGAACTGACAGGAGATTAAAGCTTGGCTTTATTTGCCATTGCGGCCTAATGGAGACACTTTGGGCAAGACAAACCTCATCGCTTTTGAGTGCTTTAGCTCACTGGTTCTAAAAGTGGAGTCCGTGGACTTGGTGGGGGGGGTGCATTGTTGGGTGGGGGTGGATCGATTTTAACCACTTTGACCATTATTTGGCTAGTATTCACAAATATCAGTTCTGCATAGCCTGGCACCATGACATTCTGTGCAAATCTTTGAATATATACATTTTTAAAGCAAACATTTTTAACTTAAATCTTTGCTTCTGGGGGTCCCTGAAACAACATATTTTGAGATGGCCAAATGCGCCCAAATAAAAATGTCAGGGTCCATGACATGAAAAGGTTTATAGCAAGCAACATACGTTTTTCAGAAAACGTATTAACATTTATTATTATTATTATTATTTTATTTTTTAACATTTTGTAGAATCGGCCTCAGGTCTTAATGGGTTAACCAATTTAAACCTATACTTGGCTATTTGAAAATAGACGACCTATCCTACAAGCTCACAGCGCGTCACATGATGGCAAATTGTGAGCTTTCATCAGTATTCCAGAAACAGAGCAGTTCTCCCTTCATGCAAAGAGCTCCTGTACACATCATTTATTTTCCTTCCAAGGCAAGTTAATTAACGTTTTCGTATGACGTTTTGACGAGTCATACTAAAATCTAGGAAATAACAAACGTGGTTGGATTATTATATTATTTCTCGGGTGCAAATTACCCCCCCCCCCCCCCCCTCCGTGGTGCCCAGAGTAAAATGCAGCGTATTACCCCCCTGATGAATAAATTATGGTGTTGATAAGCACTGAACCTAAATAATGGAAAAGGTTAGGGCAAAATGGAGTGCTCTCTATGAACGGATGACTGCACAAATACTATTAATAATGGGTTGCGTCTTATTATGCAGAGACTGTAGTTTCGTGTATGGTGGTGGTCAGGTGGAAACCTTGTAAGTCTGAAGCTGTTACTTTTCAGGAAAAAAAAGGCATCCTGTGTTCCAGCGGTATACTTTTGTAGGGCATTAATGTACAAACATGTTGAAACTGATGTCGTTTTAGTCACGCAGTCATAGACAAATAAATGTGCCAACTGGAACTGAAACCACTTCTTTAAAGTGATGCCATGGATGGACCATTCTTGGTTCCAGGAATAACCTCTCAGACCAAGGTTGTTTAATGATCCATTTCTATTCTATTCTAAAGAACCTGTAATCACATAAAAGATATACAGCAGGCGTCTCCCAGGCGTCTGTTTATTCGGTCTGATTCTGCTCCTTATTTTCCGAATACACCATTTCTTCATAAAAAAATCATGCTTCGAAGGTTCACATATTTAAGACATACCCCAAATTGGGATGCTAATAATTAGACATATTTAATCTGAGAATCAGTTTTCAACTTCACCCGGCTGATGTCTGCTCAAGTGGACTTGAGCACAGTGTGAAGAAGTTAGAGGTTAAGTGTCTTGCTCAGGGACACCTCGACACATTGCCGGTGCCGTGAGACATGGCCAAAGCATTTCCTCAGCCAAAAATACTGAGAACCCCTGATTTAAAGCACCATTCGAAAGCCATTTTGCTTCTCTGTATGACATTCTGGGCTTGATAGAAATACTTGCTTGTCCGGGTTGATTCCCACTCCACGAGTGTCCCCCTGTGTGTAGCTGCTCTCACATCCATAGGTCGACCATGGTTGGATCAGAAATCAGAATGTAGTGCACGTTTAGCTGCAAACTGGCACTGCAATTTTCTGGTTCAAATCCTTGAAATCCTCTTCAGTTTCAGCTCAAATCACACTGTGTGTGAAGTACAGGAGAAATAAATGGAAACCAATATCACTCGATGGCACAATTTCTGTCTACTCACGCTGCATTTCATTGGTTGGCTATGGATGGACACCCCAATGATATCATGAATGGTGGGGGTCCAAGCTAATAGAAACTACAGCCTTTCTCTTGCTGGGAAGATAGCATGCCGAAATAGATGCCACTGTTCTTGCATCAGTAATAATAATAATAATAATAATAATAATAAATTAACAATAATAAATAATTAATTTAAATCTTGTTTAAATTGTCAAAATCTGCATGCCAATGATGGCAGGCAGGTTTGTGAGACACAGCGAGTAGACAAATGATGGCATCTTTTAATGAACATTAGTGAGGACCAGTTATATGAATATATCGTAGAATATTTCAGGTAAAATATTCAGGTGATGAACAGTAGCCCATGCTAGAGAGTTTATCATAATACTGTCTTCTGGAATGCCAGCAGCTTCAACAACAAACCAAATCAGCATGGTATTACTATTTCAGCATGGTCTTAGTAGAGGACATTACAGTCATGTGGCCACTGGCCAGTGTACTAATGGCTCCTAGCAGATTTAATAATTTAAAGACTATTATGTAAAAGCAAAAAATGCAATAAACAAGCATGTACTTTGTACAATTTCAGTTCATATTCAAGCACACAAATATTGCACCAGATCACAGTTTGATGATAGTTTGTGATGGGGGCTGATATGGGACTGAGGCCATGGATGAAATCTGATGGGGGCCGATATGGGACTGAGGCCATGGATGAAATCTGATGGGGGGCCGATATGGGATTGAGGCCATGGATGAAACCTGGGTGTGCAACAAGTTGTAAAAAAAGTATATATATTGCTTTATTTGTGGACATAAAGCAAATCTGATCACTAGAAACCAGCTACACTAAATCAATCCCCCCCCTCTCCGCGACTCCCCTGAACAAGTCAATTTATTTACAGCCGACAGCTGGGTTGATGTGCCTCCATTAAGGGGGGGCTGACCTCCAGATAAGCAGCCGTTGAGGAACCTTGTCAGTCTGAGGAGGAGAGACGGGGAGGAGGAAATATGGATCCTGCGAGGCGGAAGTAACACGTTGTCCAACGAGGTTGATCGGCCTGTCAGCAGTGTGTCATCTTTACTTTCTGCGGCCCCGCCCCCACATAGAGCTTATCTCTGTCTGACTCTCTGCACCCCCCCATAGGGCACCCCCCATAGGGCGTGTCAATTAAACAAAAATATTGTTGCTGTCAGGCGGAAACCTCTTATCTCCATATTCTAACTTTTGTGGGTTTTTCGTAAATGAATGCCCTACTTGATCATACAGTGTCACAAAAGCCCTACAGTGTCAGAAAAGCATCAACAGTAGCAGATACACAAGCTTGTAGTCTTAGATCTGTTACTTTTACCAATTTTGATACCTGAAAAGTAACAGTTTTGGACAAACAAAAATGTATAATCAATCACCAACTTAATCTTGCGCATCCTGTAGGTTAATCAAATAATCGAGAATTATTTATTTCAACGAATTTGCAGTGCACAAGGTAGAAATAATCATGCTTGATTAGAAGTCGCATCGCCCAGCCCATCTCTCTCTCCCCTCTGTCTCTCTTTCTCTCTCCCCATGTGTCTCCTCGCCTCTCATTTCTCAGTGAGGATGATGCGTACTGCGGTGGCTGGGGTAGGGTGAGGGAGGCCACACAAAAAGGGGTTTGTTTTACCAAACGTTTCCCCCCATTTTAATGAGTGATGGTGCGCTTGCTCATTTCATATTCTGAGTCCGGTATCTCTCTCTCTCTGGCGCTTCAAAGCAACAGCTTGGCTGTAAACAGCGGTGGGAGAGGAGGGGGTTTGATTAAAAAATATATCAAACTCAGGTTTATTTGTGCTCCCTGTCATGAAGCTATAAGCTTCTTGTGTGCGCGCCATGGCTCAGCTTGGTGCAAATGCTGCAATAGAGGTGCAACAGTTAATCGAACAAAAATAAATATCAATAATGGACTGTCTTGGGCGCCCGCTGGCCTTGTGGTCCGGGGACATACCACATACAGGCTCTGGTCACGTGTTCGAGTCCCAGTCCCGACGACCTTTGCTGCATTTCTCCCCCGTCTCTCTCCCTCTTTCCTGTCAATCTCCACTTGTATCTCTCAATATAGGCAGAATAGCCAAAAACAAACCTTAAAAACGACTATCTTGAACAATATGTGATATTGATTTGAAGTCATATCGCCCATCCCTTCTACCTCCCTACTCTGTTACCTCTCCCCATGTCTCAGGAACGCCGGCCAGCACACACCCCGTTTCTCCCTCCTGTATTTGTCTATTTGTCTGATCTAATATGACGCTGTTGCTTCATGGGACTTATGCGCTACCGTCTGCTGCAGCGATATTACGGATACAGACGCACCTTAACTGTTACGCCTCTTATGCATATGAATCCATCGCTTAAATGGGTGCAGTGCTGATGCGGTCTTTTGTCCTTTACAGCTACAGATAAGGGGATAAACGGAAGTCCTTCCTCCCCCGTAAAGGCGTGTCTAGCTGTGCTATCTCTCTCCCTTTGTCTCTCACACACATGCACGCTTGAGTGCACGCACACACAAGTTTGTATTAAAAAAATGGACGCCACTGAAAATACCTGAAAGGTAGGCCAGGTGTATAACAAATCTACAGTAGAAGCTCACAAAGCGGCTGCAACACTTGGTGAGCATGTAGATCGTAATTCTTCAGAGTGATATCACCTCACAACTAAAATGGGGAAAACTCTTACTACTCAACCCCTAACACATAACCCAGCCCCCAGAACGGCTGGCCATAGTCAAAGCCGTAGGCCCTACTGGTCAAATGACCAAACTATTTCACATACTCTACTTTACTTAGGAGGACATTTGGTATAGTAATACACACACGCTTGCATGCACACCTAACGTACACTCGCTACCGAAACAACAGCAAACAAAGGCCACCTTTGCGGATCAGCCGGTTTAATCCACCCAGATTAAGGGGGGGGGGGGGGGGGGGTGTCATACAGGTGAAGCCTTGGCCTTCCCCCTTCGGCAGATCTGACTTCTCTGAAAACAATGCAGCATTATAGAGAAATTCAGCCAGGCTTGAAACTGAGGAGGGATCAATAGCAGACTACATTAGTTACTTTGGCATGGACCCTGCTGGCAAAAATGGAAGGATCAATGGCCCGGCTGCAGGCCATTTCTCTGTTTATCTTCATCTCTCAGCCACGGTGAGGCTGTATGTTGTTTATTTATCTGTGTGTCAGTTTACACGCCCCGTATCGGATAAAACACAGGAGTTTGGCCTGTGCACAGAGTCAAATATGAATGTGTGCATTTGAAATGACTAGCGTGCCGTTATTAGTTCTGAAAGTAGGTCATGTGAATGATCGTCAATGTAATTATTTGTTCAATTAGGATCTCTATTCTAGGGTGAACGAGCAATAAGCATGCTGTGAAAATAACATCTGCTCACAGCGCAGATTTGGTGTAGAGAGAAATATGATTGATTCGAATTTATGATTTTTGAGGGGTGCTAGCCCCTCCTATATACAGCTTTTTTGTTCTGAACTCTTGTCACATTTGACTCTCTTCACACTCCCTCACTTCACATGGGTGTGATTTTGTTTTAAGCAATAGCCCCTCCTATGCCCAGCTTTTGGTGTTGACAATGAATGGACAATTTTGAGTGTAACACAAACATTGAAGACGAAGGTGAGGATGCAAATTCTGATTGGCCGGAATGAGATGATGTATGAGGATGTACGATGATAAGAGCAGCCCTCACTTCGCACGGGTGTGATTTGTATAAATATTGGTCTAAAAAGAGGTAATCGGTGGGCAAGTACAGTCGTTCTCAGGATGTGGTCCAGGGACTCAAAGTTCCTTGAGGGTGTTCCAAATGGACCCATACAGGTCTATCACTCGGAGTATACATTCTTCATAGTTATGGGGGCGCGTGAAATAAAAAGGTTTGATAACCAATGGGCTAAAATCAGGATTGTACTATGCAAACATCTGCCACCGCTCTAGCTTAGTTCAGACGTGGGTGCTTTCGCACAGATGCTTCCATCTGTAGCATTCACTGGTGGAATTAAGCAGCAGGAGTTGAGGAGTGGGTTTGGATGAATTTGTAAAGGACTGGTGATGTGCCATCCATTGTGTGGGCCGGGCCGTTTGTCCGTAAGATCCACAGAACGAAGCCAGAAGTTTATACCGAGGCCAGAAGTTCCCGGGGGTGTAAACAGATCCTCTGTCTTGCGGTGGTGGAAGAAGCATTTGCGTTTGTTGCTAAAGTTTACAAATGTACAGTAAGTGAAAGTAGCAATGACACAATGTAGAAATACTAAAAGACCAGTTCAAAATGTTTACTAATTGTCATGGAAATATGCATACCAACGGTAAACGTACTCCTTATGCAAAGTTCATAGTCATATTTATCATGATATTTGACTAGAATTGTCCACTTAAGCCCCTTTTGTCTATTTGAAAATAGCAGATGTTTTGCCCATGTGTCGGCCTATGAGTTGACCATACAGATATTTTAGATAGGCGTTCCAACTGCGCACACCCACAAGTTGACCCTGTCATCCTGCTTCATTCGCTCGCTCACAGATTTAGCCCTCAAGTGAGCACCACCCATTCATAACTTGTTGTCTCTCAATTGATTTTCCTTCTGGTGCTAAACATTGTGTTAAAAGCGTACATGTGCTGAGGTCACAAGTAGGGCATCGGTGTGTATATATGCATTTCAGATGGAAGCAGTTGTATAAATCCTAGCACAGTGTATGCTTTTGTCAGCATTACACAGCCCCTGGAAATAGCAAAGAAAAAAGTGGGCAAATGGAAAGGAATGGGAAACATGATATTGAGTATATATTATACAGTATATTTTGTTAAATACTGCAACAGACCCCCTTTAAAAATAATAATAAAAAAAAGAATGGCATTCCTGCTCCTGCTTGCTTAGTCACTTTGCCAAGTGTTTATATGCTGAATGATCGCACTTTCATGGAAGAAAAAAATAAGATTTACGAGAGCCAAAAAGTCCAATCGGTGGGGGGGAGGGGGGTTGACGGACGAAGGAACAAAAAAGGGTATTTGGATGTCGGCGCGGCGGGTGGGGGATTGGGGGCTCGTGCGGGGTCATGCTGTTCTGAATAGGGCTGTGTTCCAAGTTTGCCTTCCAACAAGAGTTCCTGGCCATGACTCCAGTGTGAGCACCTTGGGAGTGCTGGCTGGCTGGGATGGAGAGAGGGCAGCGCAAGTAAATACAAAAGTTTAATTTGTTTCTTTTCCAGCTCGTTAGGCTCTGTCTGTAGTACTGTGGTCAATAGGACTGTAGGAAGCACCATTGGATCTGCGGAAAAATAAAATAAAACAAAACCTCTCATATCCGCCATTAAAAGCTATAGCCTTTATATAAACACGTTGGCTGGCCTTGGCCCTCGCCTATAACTGGACAAATATGTACAAACCACAGATGAAATGTCAACTTCATCAGCTAGTAAATAAGCACCATATGCAGAATTATATTAAGTCCTAACAAGGGGGTATCCCTGCAGGTTAGGTGGGTGGTATGGGGTTTCAGAGGTTTTGAATGGGGTGTCCCAGGTTAGGGGGGTGGTATGGGGTTTCAGAGGTTTTGAATGGGGTGTCCCAGGTTTCAAATGGATTTCAGATGAACACAGGCCCCCCCCCCCCCCCCCCCACACACACACGCGATTGAGCGAAAGTGTTACTAATGTTGCAATGGGAAGAAACTACAAAAAAATATCTGCAGCGGGCAACCGTTCTTGTTTAAAACGTGAAGCGCAACGTGTCACAAGGGGGAGGAAGGGGTTTAAAGGGTTAATCCCATGGCCTGTGGGACGGTGTGTATAGTCTAGGATCTGCTGGAGTAGTTCTGGGTGGAAGTCGCTCTGACCTCGCTGTACGCAGCAGCCGCACATGTGGTGTGTTTCTGTTGGACTGGGGGGAGGGTGGGAGACGGGGGGTGGGGGTCTCTTTCAACCTCACAACTGATGCCACATGACGGCAATGGGGGGAGGGGGGTTATTTGTTTTTGCCGGGATGAGCTGTGAGGGGGTAGTGGATGCAGCGGAGCGTGAGTCTGTGTGTGTGTGTGTGTGTGTGTGTGTGTGTGTGCGTGTGCTTGCATTGCTATGCTTGTGAGGGCCAAATCCCCACAATGGAAGTAGAATGTAAGATATAGACTACTGTTTGTACAGGTTTCGTGGTCCTCCTCACAGTATTGTTAGGTTTACAATTGGGAGAAGATGCAGGGTGAGATAGGGATTAGGATTAGGCATTCATTTAGAGGTTAGGGGTTACGTCCTATTCATACTCCAGTTTTAGGCGATAAGTTGACCACCGAAAACTACAACATGATGTCACGCCACGGTGGTAAGCGTTTCACCGCTCACTCAAATACATCTCTCTGTTTTTACTAACCTTATCACCTAAAACTGGAGTATGAATAGGCCTTTAGAGCCTATATTATGTGCACCAGTGTCGTACGCCGAAACTAGTAGATCATCTGGTGAACTTGTAAATGGTGCATTTCTATTGCGCCTTTGTCCAAGGTGCGTAGATCGGATACATTGTCAGCTTTTAGAGTATGTGTTAAAAATGGCATTCATAAAATCCTATCCTATCCTATCCTATATCCTATCCTAGTCCTATTTCGATGTCTCCACAAGTATAATATTACAAACGTGTGTGTGTGTGTGTGTGTGTGTGTGTGCCCAGGCCCCAAGGTATAGAGGCAGGCAAGCGTTCATGGTGGACGCTCCCAGGGCTGTGCCCGGCACCCCCCCCCCCCTCCCTTCCATCCTGACCCAGTTTCTTCTCCGCTGCCCCCCCCCCCCCCCCACTCACCCTCTCTCTCTCTCTTAATTGCCGCTCAACAAACACGAGGCCATCTGCTCGACCGGAGCCCGCCCGTTGCCATGGAGACGCTGCGAGGCTTTTCGGATTTGCTGCGTGGACTTGACCGATGGGGGCATGGAGGTCGGGGGTGGGGCGTGAGGTGGGGGCGGGGGGACACGAGGAATAGTCTTGACTTTGACGTTTGCTGCGTGCGGCAACACACCTGCGTTGTGGATGAGAAGCTACTACTGTATATGGTGACTGTTGCTTGTTAAGAACATGGGGGAAAAATAACCTGTGTTCTGACGTGTCCAAGTTATTTAGTCACAAGCTCTTGTTAATACATTTCATTTGTTTAATATTTGTAAATCTCACAGACCCACTTAACCACTTCCATTGTCAAAATGGTCAAAAACTATTGCAAACATAGCTGATCTACAAGCTCCCAACGCGTCACTATGCAATCTGTTGTGAGCTTGCATATTTTTCCTACTCTTGAGTGACAACACTTACATGTCCAAGTAGGGCAATCATTTGTGGGAAAAACAAAAAACATAAGAAGTTGAAATATGGTTCTGCCCAACAACAACGACGATACTAAAATGACTGTATTGGCATTAAATACGTTTGAGGATGTGATTAGAAAGAACATAGTTCTTGTTGTTGAAGCAGCTTATTAAATAGTTGGGTGTTTTGCACACGGAAATAACTGTACTGGTATACTGAGTAGCATTCTGCCCCTGTCACTTGTAAACAAACCAACCCTAATGGAAATGTTCTTCATCACATCCTCTTATTCAGTTCTCGCCAAATGGGGAAAATGCGACAAACAAAGGTTCCTGTGGGTCCATATAACAACAGTAAAGCTGCTTTAGGAATTACATTTTCAGATGGTATTTGTAAAAATGTGTGTATTTGATTAATATGATCGATTGATTGTTGGCATTAGACAATGAGATACTCTGCTATACAACTTTGACACCATGTGACGTTACGTTCACTTTCACGAGTTTACAGATGTTGATGGCTCCATCTCTGTCCAGGCATAGGCATGGTTCATGGTTGCTAGAGATGACAACATAGTCCTACTCTACAGATCACAAATATCGACAGTTAAGAACAGTACACATAGGACAAGCGACTTAAAGAGGGAGTAGCACGATATTTGCAGTTTTTGCAGATTTTTCCAGTTTTTCATGTGTCTATGAGGTGACAGTACTTCATTAGACACCCTGGAGTCGTTTTTATGTGCAATGGTGTATTAACTTTGTATTTAGGGTTTATTCCTGCAGAGGCTGAACCCTTGACAGTCAAACGGGCCAATGAAATAAACAGTAATTGATAGTGATGGTAGTATTGGATTAGCGCTGTCATTAGTAATGTCATTATTAATACTTAATTAATTTAAATTATTGTAATTATGTTAACATTAAAATGTGAACAAACTCACTACTCGGTAACAACATAAATGATAATGATCATTGGTAATGAGGATAATAATAACAATAACTAGAAAAAGGCCTCCACCAGGCCAGGTCAGGTCTGGTTGTGGCCTCCTGGTGGCACTATAACATGCCAATGTGAAAACGCTGCCATTTGTTTTTACACCATTGATGGCAATTGGATGATTTGAGCCATTTTGTTTTGCAAAAATCCACCTGTTGGTGGCGCTATAACAGGCCAATGTGAAAAGTAAGTAGCCTCGCAGAGCCATGAGGCCCATAGGGCAGGAGCCTATCTCCTGTTTCTGTAGCGTGAGGCAGCTTGATGTACAAGTACACCCCCTGGACATGACGCTAGTATGTCGAAGGGGATGCTAAGTGTCAAGTAGGGAGGCACTGGGTCCCATTTTTCTCTCTTTGGTATGACCCGGCATCGGATTGAAGTCTCAGGGCGGACACTCTAACCAAGGCCACTGAGCTGGTAATGTGAAAAGGGTGGGATATATTCCTCAGCTTAGTAGGAAAGTCTGTGAAAGATTTCACGGAAATTGCATGCTGCGTTCATGATTTGAGGCTTTTTGTTTGAAAAGGGCCAATCCTGCAAACTTTGAAAGCCAATGTTAGCCAATTAGGATGGAATATGAAATATCGGACAGATCCATCTTGAACACATGACTATAGAGATAGTGTGTAACGATTTGCGGGAAAGTAATATCAAAAAAAGTTTTTTTCAAAAGTCTGCCTCCTGGTGGCGCTATAACAGGCCGTTCTGGAAATTTGGGGCAGAGGTTCATCATTGGCATCCAGGGAGTGTGTGTGCAAAATTTGGCATCGACCGGGTTTACGGTGCCGGAGATTAGCTGCAAAACGAATGAGTGCAAAACATACTCTCTCCCCATGCCTTCGGCCTGGTGGAAACAATGTGTAATCTAACGGTTATGTAGTGCTCATATGGATCCTGGTGGATCTCTACTGTGACATGGGGGTGGGTTTGGTTTAGGGTGGAATTCTCGTATCTGACTTTTGTTTTGTGAATCTGTTAATGTAATGAGTATTTCAAATAATGTTCTGCTATAAGCAGGATAGGCATATTCCCTGAGCCAGCCAGGGAATATGTTTATCAAACTGGTGAGATGGTGTACTTATGAGCTTCAGGCATTACTACTTCTATGCGTCCCAACACGAGGGTCTACATTTCTCAACGGAATACCAAGTGCACCAATATCAGTCTCTTCTACTGCAACCCTACTGCGCTGGGAGTGTTTACTGCTAACTTTACTGAACGTAAATTGTTGTGAAAATATTGGTCCATTGGAGTGAATGGAGTTGTCGCCACTCTGGTTGTGATGTAGAGTTAAATATGTTGCAAGCTTGTGGTTTTTGGTCGCAGGCGTGGCCGTAGCGCTGACGCCATGTTTTACAGTCTTAAGATTGACACCCAGACACATTCAGAATCATTAAAATGGGTCATAAATACAGGGAGAGGGGGCAGGTCTCACACTGATATACCAAAGATTCATTGGGGACATTTTAGGATATGTTTATGCTATTTCCTGCTCAGTCACTTAAACCATGGTCCAAGGAAATAACTAAAGAGGTGGTTCTTAAACATTTTCCTTTCAAGGACCCCCCGGTTTGATATGCATTATGGCCAAGGATCCCCATAAGTCAGTGTACAATTGGAACAAAAAACAAAACAGAGAAATCTAAATGTTCCATTTGTACATTCTCAGAGTTAAAGACTGGTACTTGGCACTTGGCAAAATGTGACCTGCATGCTAAAATGTGTTAAATGTTGATGTATGCTTAACTCTGAGAGTGTACGAAATGGAACCAAATCTGGGACCAATCGTTTCCATTCATACACTCTCAGTTAAATGAACACTGGCGATTTTACCCGGTTCATGATGTTTGCTATTGGATAGTCATCAATGAATGTCGGTAGTCAGACTCTGTATGTGTTGACACCCTTTGTGTTCAATTATCTGCACCATTAATGTTGTTCTCATGTGTCCACCTTCCCATAGATAGAGCATGAGTTGTGTTCTCTCCTCGGCGGCATTCTGAGCCGTTGCCACTCCCACTTACTTATTTTCCAATGACACGCCTCGGTGAGGAAGGCGTTGCGCTGTTTCTAATTAATCCTCTGCATAGAAGCCTGCTTGTCCTATCGCTATTCGCCACCAATCGGCTTCAGCCTGCACTCGCATTAATTTCCATTTAGGGCTGGGCAATATCACAATATGTTTTTTACCAAATGCCTTGATATCGATATAGAGGGTATGCGCATGCATAAAGTGAGTGGCAAAGTGAGCTTAACGTTGATTCATGTCATTTAATGCAATCAAATAGGACTTTTCTTTTTGGATGTATGGGCTGTCAAGGCCAGAAAGTAGTTTTTTGCCACTCAGTAGGCGTTCCCGCATAACTTCCGCTTGTAGGTGTGCAATTTTTTACTTTTTATTTATATATATATATATATATATATATATATATATAATTATATATACAATACATGAGATTAATTTCATCAATTATTCATTCTTTTTATATAAAAAGAATACATAAACATATTTTTTGAAACATCCAAATTTGATGAGGTTTCTGCCTGAATGCAATGATATCTACAAGATCACAGCATGTGCAAAATCCCAGACAATATCTTGTCTCATATTTCCATATCGATATAATCTTGATATATTGCACATCCCTAATTGCATGACTCTTTTACCCGCTGGGAATTACTTGCTGTCAAATTAACAATGTGCCATTTCATGTCAGGGTGATGTTTCACTTTAATTGTTCTAATGCAGTCTTGGTGATGACCTTAATGGAGTCTTGACCTCTGCCACAGCCACTGACTCCACCGTCGAGAGTACGCTGTTGATATTTACTGCTCTTTTAAAGGTCAATATTGGTAGCTGTCATTTCCAGAGGTCCATTTATAGGTCAATGATTCATTAGTAATCCCTGCGAGTTTGGATCAGAAGTGTTCTTTGCTGTGTTGTCAGTGTCACTGAACTGCGACCCTTCTTCAAGGTCGATGCGAAGCCTCGGAATTCTGTAAGGAGAACAACAGTTCCTTTCACCGGAGATCCTCAACCTGTGGGGCAGGACCCTTTGGTTGGCCGTGAGCATATTGCAAGTGGGCCCCAAATCATTACCAAACACAAACATTTTAATGATATTATATCTTGATATGTATCCAAGCCGGAACGCAACTGATTGATAAGGCCATTAACATGCTCTGAAAATGCATGCAGCCACACATACTAATTCATGTACTAATGTACTATACTACCTACTTTACAATTCAAATATATTAATTAATATAAGAATGAGATTCTAAGCAAAGGTTGTATTTTGTAAGAATACTTGTATACCATTGCAATGTTTTTTTTAGGCTTACTGAACTGAAGTAGTGAAAATATTATTTCATGATAAGTTGATGTGCAGTAATGCAGTGCTGTTGTGCTCCCACAGCTCATGAAAGTGCATGGGGTGGGGTGCTCTATTTTAGTGATTTATCCTCTGTGGGCAATGTGGAATTAAGGGATCGAGCATAGTAAAGTAGTTTGTCATTTGGCAAGGTTGGGAAAGTATTGCATAAGTACAGTTTCAACCAGGGGCCGGGCTCAACAGCACACAGATCGCCAACGGCGCCTGTCATAGCTTGGCATCTTTGATGGCCGTTATATCGCCAGAGATGCACTGGACAGCTCACCCGCTTGCTCTTCCATCACTCAAACAGTGAGCGAGTTACATAGAAAACTGTCACTGGGAGAAAGGCCAGGCTGTCAATCTCTGGCCTCTAAGCGCTTGATCTCCGAGATCGCACCCAAAATTGTACGGTCAGCGTAGCGCTCGGAGCCACGGTAACGAGAACGGTTGTAACCTGCCTCCTGTAATTGGCTCGGGACCCAGAGCTTATCTGTTCTGCCATCATGCACGCTGCACAGTCAAGGTTGGTGCAGGAGGGGGGGGGGGTGGGGGGTGGTTATTACGTTTGGCGTATTGACGCGCCCTTCTCTTTTCCAGCCTATCAGGGCTTATCCAGCTGTCACTGTGCAGCGGTTCGGGCAAGGAGGGCCACTGTGCACTGTGGGTAAGCGCCAGGTTATGTTCTTGATAGGATTGATCAAACCACATGATGTGACATGAACAGCCTGGCAAGACAGTCAAGGTTTTATCAAAGGATTTTGCATGCAGTGGTGGGAAGTAACTGCAAATCTAGGCACTTTTACTCAAAAATGGCAGCTCTAAAAGCTCACAATACATCATGATGTGACTCGTGAGCTTGTAGATCTGCTATTTTAGAAGGATTCAGATATTGCTGCTGTTACTCAAGTAACCTGTGGTTGCGAGGTTTCGTCTGACTTTTGTGTCATTGCTAGCGGGGACGGCATATTTATAGCTTGACATTATTGTGTTGTAATGAGAAATAAACAGGGCCTTTTCTAAAATGGCTCTTTGTGTAGCCGTTGTGAACGGACCTAGTTAAGTGAAGTGGGTTTGACAGGCTCCGTTTGCGCCAGGCTCTCCCTGATTGCAGCTTGAATGGGTGCCATGCTAAACGAGGAGAGCAGTGTAATGAGTGCAGTCCTCCTCATGTTGCATACTGTACATGCTGACTCAGGCAAGTCACATCGTTTGCTTTGTTTAACAAGTGCTGACTTCCCCTCTTCACCCTCCCCTCGCATAGAGCTTCATCACTGCACTTCTGTGATCTTATATGTAACACATCTTATTTGTTCTATACAGAACCAACCCTTAACCAGCTTAAAGCCAGGGCTCGCCTCCATACTTATTTCCCTCTTCTTTCAAAAGCTTGTGAGATCTGCTATTTACTGGAATCCATTACAATGCTAGGATTGTGCCTATACATGATTAAGTTGCGACATCAAAACACGGACCATGATGAAGAACCGTTCACTGAATGAAATGGTTCTTCAGTAGTTGATGCCTTTTTAAAGAACCATTCATTTTCTGTATATAAATGCAGCTTTTCATATGTAGCTGTTCATTAAACTCTCCCAAACCAGCATCAACACAATGAAGAGCTAGAGCCAAGCAGGGCCAAACTAAATTCAGGTAGGCCCGTCCTCAAAAATCTATATTCAGAGCTTTTATAAATTGGGTAACATTACTAGTTCATGAGCCACTAGTTTATTATTATGCTCAGCTGCCTCAGGGAAAATAAAAGGTGCTTCTCTCTCTCTCTCCATTGCACAGAAAGGAATCCACCGCACCGCTCAAGAGAATATTTATTTATTTATTTACCGTCCTAGATGCCATTTTGGTCGGCAATAGTCTCTTGAGGGGAAAATGCATCAAGCCACTCACTGTACTTGTTTTGTATTGATGCTGATGTGCCAAGGCAGGCGGGGGGATGGAGGAAGGGAAATTGATCAGCGGTGAATGAGCGTCGGGGGGAATCTTGACATCCACCACTGCTTTTCACGCCTTGAGCCGGGAGAATCCATCGTGGCAGAAACGCCATCGCCATCTGAGGCCGCAAAACGGGTTACTGTGCATATCGGAGACATTGGTTTTGGGGGAAAAGGCGTGCAGCCGTGCACCCTTGCATGTCTTGATGCGTTCGGTTGTAGAGAGAAGACAGTTGGTTCATGCTGATTGCTTTTATCTTGCAGGTGACAATGCATAGAACCATAAGCACTTAGACCCTCTATGCTTAAAACAGACATGAGTTGGCATTATCCTTGCACTCATTCATCCCTCTACACCAAACATGTTCCCCCTAAGAATTGGGAAGCTTGGGCTCAAGACACTCAAGTGGTTAAGCCCTATGCCTTGGTGGACAGAGTCCCACAGGGATCTATACTAAGCCCCCCTTTTGTTTTTCACGCTACACTAAATATCTTGCTGAAAATAGCTGATCTTCCTTCCGAGTGAACCTTTTGATCCGCTATTTCTCACCAAGTGTCAGCCCCAAAATAGGAATGTTGGGGTTCTTGTTGGTTACAGTGTTTGTACGCTGTAGCCTGGTGGTGTGTCTGTTGACGTGTATGTAAAGAAATGAACACGTGTGCAAAGCACAAAAGAAAACCAGCTCATTTTACAAAATCTGTGTCTGTATCAGTATGACAGGTAGAGCATAAAAATATACAGTGAATTATAGAAACCATTGTAATTTCTCACTGTGATTGGAGCCTTTCTCCTATAGCATTACAAACGCACCCACCATTTACCGTGTGTGTGTGTGTGTGTGTGTGTGTGTGTGTGTGTGTGTGTGTGTGTGTGTGTGTGTGTGTGTGTGTGTGTGTGTGTGTGTGTGTGTGTGTGTGTGTGTGCGCGCGCACTCGCCCACTTAAGAGCTATTTTAGAGAGTAAAGCCAGCTGTGAGCTTGACGTGTGGAAAGAGAGTGAGATGCTGTCACTCGAGGTGTTAAAACATGATGCCAGAGGGATATGTGCAGAAATTAATATGAACAGATCTGGTACAAAGGCAGCATATTTCATCTTTTTTTGGGGGGTTTTCTCGTCAATGAATGCCCTACTTTGTCGTACGATAGTGTCGCACGCACGGTAGTAGTGGAAATAGTTGATCTACAAGCTCACAAAGTGTCGGGATGCAACACTTTGCGAGATTGTATATTGGCTATTTTTTAACATTTGTGAAAGTGAACTTGGTTAAGTGTGTCTGTGGGTGTTATGAATATTTAACCAATGCAAATGTATAAAGAAGAGTTTGGAACACAGGTGCTTTTTTTATTTATTTTTTACATTTCCTGAAAAGTAACGGTTTTGGACATACAAGGTTTCCACCCGTCAGCAACGCGTTATGAAACTCAGTTTATTTTGGGACCAGCTCTAGTGTTTTTTGTTTAAAGGAAAGTGTCCAGATAGAATTCAGTTGGATGACACTTAGACCTAGCATTCGAATGCTGCATCTTCCGTGTACACATAGTGAGAGCCCACACAGAATGCAGATTGCTGCACTCCTCATCTCCTTATGTCCCAGAGAGAGAGAGAGAGAGAGAGGCCATAATTATATTCTAAGACATGCAGTGCTTCTCAAACATTTTCATTTCAATGACCCCAATGTGATATTCGTTAATCCACGGACCCCCATTTGATATGGTAACTATATCTGAACCTGGGACTGTAATCTACCCTGAACAATGCTTACTGTTGATGTAACAGTGAACCTTACGTGTTCATTTGGTTCCACTCTCAGAGTGGAAAACCTGTAAGGGTCCTGTTGGTGCCTAACACACAATCATTTACCTGGGAACATGACAAAATCATTTTATTACAATTACAATCAAGTCACAATTGTGTGATATTGTTTCATACGACAATAGTAAAAAAGATTCCATGAGAAGAAGGTGGCTTTATTTTGAACATCGAATCGACTGTAGTGATCAGGAAATGCCAGTGTGGTTCACTTTAATCACAGAGTGAGCGCCTCCAATTTACTATGCGCAGCCCACAACATTCTACAAACACACCACACAGAATTTTGAATAATGAAACATTTCCTTTTGAAGTCCCCTGAGGTTGAGACCAACGACAGCTATGAAAGGTTCATCTATCGTCTTGCCTTGAAAAACCCCTTGAGCAGGGAGGGACTGCAGCAAAGGCCCTTTCTGACTGGAATTGCCAGCAGAAATCGTATTTATAAAAGAGGGGAGAGGATAAAGTTCCATTAAGGATTCAATGTGTTGCATCATGAATTAAAAGAGAATCTCAAGGACGGTGGTAGGCTCTGCCAGGCATGAATAAGCCTTTTGTGATACACGTGTAGACTTGCTTGTTTAGCTCCCTCTGTGTTTAGATAATAGTTACACAACTGATTTCCATGCGTGGGATTTGAGTGACAAATGAAAGGGAAAGCAGGATTATGGCAGTGATTGTTTTCAGGATAATGCTACTGTATTATATAATCCATTTAATTGTTCATGATATATCACTGCAAGAGTCTCAAACATGTTCCAACAGGTTGAATTTTAGAAATATGATGTGTGGAAAAAAAGACTGAATGAATGGATTCAAGTTTGACGCCTTTAGCTGTTTTTCTTTCATTTTGTCTAAAAAGTGAGTCGAGAGTAATGAAAGATTTTTTTGTTGTCCATGTTTATTCAACAGGTTAATTAACATTTTGTTGATTCATTACTCATGACTGGGGCATGTCTCCCCTTCAGAATATTCACTGGCACAACTTGGATGTAAATTTATAATTCATATTTATGGGTAAATGTCAGCAGCTCTTAACCTGCCATAAATCAGCAAGCCTCTCAGAATCAAATGCGATGTGGGGATCTGGGAAATATGAATAATAAAAAAAGGTAAGGAATATGAATCGAATTAGAAACCTGTAACCTTTCTGCTGGGAGACATTTTCAGTGATTCATGATTACAAATCTCTTCGCTCATAGAGGAAATGGGAGTGTCTGTCAGACTGAAATGTGCGCAGTAGGGCTGCCTGGACGATATGGAATTTGTCTTTGGAAATGGATATTTACTTTTATATCAAATACCTCAATATCAAGCATTGTGACGATAATATCCTATTGTGATGATAACATACATTCATTTTTACTTTTTGACACATTTGACAAAACAATGCTATGAAAATGCACAAAAACCACTTAACAGCAGGCACTTAACACGGTGGCTGCGGCATTAACACAGCAGTCATTCTGCTGCCGTGTTAAGCGGCCAGATGGGTGGGCCGTGAACACTTTTCAAGATTGTCATAGTGGGCCCTGACCCAGAAAAAGGACGGGAACCTCTGCATATCACGATTCACAATACGGCCACGTCCTATCGCCCATGACTATTATAGTGCACAGACACCGATTAAAGGCAGTCGCATCACCGGCGAGTTTTCGAGGCACGCTGACTTAATGGGCGAGGATCCTTTGCACTCGGGAGACGTACGTTGTACAATGCGATCCTCTGGAGCGTGGCTATTGCATGCGGTCGAGTATTTTTAGCCATGCGTGGCATGCACACTGAGCAATATGTGCGCTCCCCACACAGCATGTCAGGATGGCACAACGTTAGGGGATTCACTCAGATGCTCCTTAACGCTTCGCCCAGAGCTCTACAGAAGGGGGCGTGTGCGTGTGTGTGCGTGCGTGTGTGTGTGTGTACTTATAATACTATACAGTACATGTGAGGACCAAATGTCCATTTGAGAAATAGGCATTGCGAGGACCATTTTCTTGATCCTCACAAGATAAATGGTTTTCTTATGTTTAATTTTTATTTTGTATTAATGCTTATAATTAGTAAAAGATTCAGATCGGGGTTAGGATTAAAGTTTGTTACGTTTAGTGTTGAATTATACTCACGTGCCTGTGACATGCACCAAAAATAGCCAATCTACAATGCGTCACAGTGCAATCTATTGTGAGCTTGTATATCTGCAATTTTTGGCCCTAGGCTTAAGGTTAAAAATGGCAAAAATACATTCTAAAAACAGCTTTTATAACATCTGCATCTCAATGTTGTTGTCCTCACAAGTATAGGGGTGTGTGTGTGTGTGTGTGTGTGTGTGTGTGTGTGTGTGTGTGGGTCTGTCTGTCTGTCTGTATCCAGTTGTAGGAGGTCACGTGCTGACCTCATTGTGTGCATGCACATGCAGTGAGAGCACTCTGCATCAGTGTACTGCCTCTATGTTCAATCAGAAAGTGTCTCATCTCACAGACTTAACGGCTAATTGATTGATTTCTTGGCACACATATGTACGGAAACCTTTTTTTCTTCTTGCATCCCATCGTCTCTACTGAGAGGAGGGAAAAGAAAAAATCAAATTTACTCCCGTCTTAAAAATAGGAAAGATTTAATATTTTTATCCCTGGGTAGGACTAGGAACTGTCACATGATATTACTCTCGCCTCGCCTGGTCACGCCGCCACACACCCAGTCCGCCCTTTGCAGAGCACCACAGAAGGACTGCACCACCATAACACTCGATCACGATTTTGGAGTCCTAGCCCACCAATTTCAAATGTTATGAGACATTGTTTCGACATGAAGTTCTAATCAATTTGAAAAATCTATATTTCATTAACCACTTTAAACCTACAGTAGCATCCGTATTTTGTGCGAGGACTTATCATCATATGTCATAAAAAAAAAGGTCAATATATCGGTCTGACCGGTATATCAATCTGGCTCTGGCGACGAACCCATATGGCTCCTTTGCTTAAACACAGAGGTCAAACGAACGAAGCTCACTCACAAGTCACACATTCCACCACAGATGGAGACACGGGCAACCGATGCCTGGCTTCCTGATTTTTGTTGGAAACAGGGGAGCCAGAGGTGGTCCGACGGATAGATTAATCTTCCGCTGTCGCTCCCCTGAAATGGCTTGGCCAATGGCCATGCAACCCCGCCCCCCCTCCGTCCCCCACCGACCCCCTTTCCTCTGGACCCTCTTGTGTTGCTGCTGGCATGCTTCCTTCACTTGCTACATTGACTCCTGTAGACTGTGTGCTGCTTCAGTGAAACAGATGCAGTCACAATCCAAAACAAAGGCAGTGAGGCCAAGGGGTTAATGACCCCCGACTTCTGAGGCTCTGTGGCTCTGTTGCCAGGTGTGTCCCAGTAAAAGTGGCCCCTTGCAGAGCAACGCCATAAACATTTTGCTTGGGTTTCCTTTTGACGTCGTTGCCCTCGCCGACCTCTCACCCCTTTTGACGTCAAATGCAGTGTGCATTTGTGAGCACGTGGAAGCATTCTGGGATGGATGCAGTTCTACATGCTGGCTCTGCAGGAGTCTCCTTCTATAAGAGGGTCAGTCATGCATGTCTGTCTGTGTATATGCCTTGTGTGGTTTACGAAGCTATAGTCTTGTAAACGGCTGACCGATCAGTGCCATGTTTCTTCTACAAGCTGTTAGTAATTTATAGTTTTATAGGTTTTGTAATGTTAACACATCGTTGACTGCCATTGAAGAGTATTTTAGGGTTCTTATTGATTATGTTAGATTGCGCTCTTCACCAACATATGAATGGCTCTAGGTTGTCAGGCCACACTGTGATTAAACCGGTTTTGGAAACGGTTCCAAATGTTATTGAACCATTCCGGTTCCTCAATGTTGGATCCGGTTCCAGATCCCAACCCTAATCAACTTGACAATCTGGAAAGCGTTCGTAGGCCGTGTTAAGTGGTCAGATGGGTGACCACCGTGTTAAGTGGTCAGACGGGTGGTGGGCCGCGTGCATTTTCAGAGCATGTCTCAATGATCGATCAATCAATTGTTTTCTGGCTCACCTAAATGGAACTATCGTTGTAGTTTCTTTTTATCGTTTTGCTTGAAATGCTTGAACATTTTTCAAGGTTTCAAGCATTTCCTTGAGGGGGTATTACTGTGGATGCATTGATGAGTTAACGGATACATCTGTTGTATTCTGTCCGGGAGGAGATGGCAAGCCAATGCAGTGAATGGAGAATGGGTGGGTCATTAAAATCTTGTCAATTATTTGGGGGCACACAATATATTCACGTCCCACCAGTTTACAGGTTGGGAATCGCTGCAATAGTTTATTTTCCAACACCGCAATATCTGTGTGCCAATAATCATTTTGGGCACTTCCACTCTAAAAAACCTTGCACAACTAGAAGGCTATAGTTATAGAATTGAAACGTTTGGTTAGATTTAATTGCGTGTGACTTCCACACTGCAGCTCTGACATAATGAGACATGACAGAAAGTGCTCCAGCTACGCCACACTTCTACATCAATATGCAGCAAAGATGCATCTACATTCGGTGTGTCTCCCAGCTGCATCCCAGCTCCACTTCCACACGAGTGGAAAAGAAAATAAACAGTTTAGAAACGGCTATGCATCTTCTTGTTGATATACTGTATTATCGACGATTCCCAACGAACCGTGAAGATATTGCGAGTGGACCTCCGAAATAATTGCCAAAACAACAAGATTAATAACAATTGGGGTGGTTGTATTTTGTCTACCCGCTCTTCTATTGATTTATCCCCTGAGCAAGCAGGCAGGCTCTATTAGCTCAATACGTAAACATGTTGCGTAGGAAACCGGGTTCAAATCCGGGGTATAAGAGGAAAGTTGGTAGTGTAGCTTTATTGTATAAAATCTGTATAAAACATTGATTGATCGATCGTTAGAAAGTAAACATGCTCTGAAAATCCACTGCTGTGTATTAAATTCAAAGGTGACAGGACATAATCCCCCATTAAGAATCATATCTGAGCAGAATAGCAGATATTACAAATCCAAAGCTAAAACTATAGCCAACCACAGTGTCAATTAACCACGGTGCTGAACCGCGAGCCTTTCCCTGTAACACCCTTCACACTGTGTGAAGTAATCCTTGACTTAAATATCTGCAGTAGGCCTATATGTAAATGTGCAAAATACATTTGCAGTGAACTAGTGAGTTTTACTCAGCATTAAACACGTCTGGAGGAGACAGGGAACGAACTGATGACGTTCTGGTTGACATGCAGCCACTGTATTAGCACTGTAGCACTGTATCACATCCTAAACTACTGCTGCTGCACTTAAATACATGTATGTGCACCCACCCACGCATGAATGCGCACGCCACGCCACCCACGCATGCACGCACGCACACACACAAACACACACACATACACATACACACGCATGGATGGATGCATATGCATCCATGTGTGTGTATGCATATGCATATGCATATGCAATGCATATGCATATGCGTATGCATTCATGTTTCAGTTGATGACATGCACATAATTATTATTATTATTGTATATTCAATAATTACTACTAACCTAAACATTGCGTAGATTTTGGCAGATACCGTACTGTCATGCACTTGGTGTGACATTTCACACTGTCACAAATTCCAAATGGCTCTTTGCCTCTGTCCGTTTCTTTGATTCGTCAGATATGCACCTAATATATATTTCAGTTTGCAGTCGATGGGAATGGTGGTCGCCTCTTTTCCCTTTGCCGTCAGTGCGGCCCTCTCAAGGCACAGCTGCCTGCCTCCGTAGCCGTCGGCGGTGGCTGTGGCGCCTCGGCACTGCGAACAGAAGTGGGGCATGATGGCATTTGGTCCATCAAGCCCCAAGGCCTGGCGTGTCATTCTCCATCAGCCGCAGCCTGTGGCCATGACTCACACATGAACCCTCCGGGTTCTGCAAGGAGACGCAGCAGTTTTTTAAAATCCCGGGCAGTGTCCAGAAATACATATGATATGTCAGTGTGACTGAGGCTCGGGCAGAGCGCTAATGAGGAGGCGTCTGTGAAAATGGAATTGTATCGCAGCGATTCCCAAACTGGAGATCCTGGGGTCTGCCAAAGCTCACAGGGAGAGGAGGCGTGAGGCCATGTCTTTTTGGAGATTTGAAGCATTTTGCACAGAATCATACGTTGCTTTCATCCACTATATACCTGTTCTCAGTGCATCAGTCCAACTTATCATAGGGTGAAAATAACCTGTCTATAAGCGTGTGTGTGTGTGTGTGCGCGTGTGCGTGTGTGCGTGCGTGTTTGTTTCAGCTTTTGTCAGATGTAAGAAGGGGGTCACCAAGGAAAAAAGTTTGGGATACCACAACCACAGAGTCTCCCTCTATATGTTTTCTTTCATTGCTGCAGTCAGAAATCCGTCAACCGGGCCTCCCCAATCACACGCTGGACAACTGAGCACTTTAATCGCGGCTAGCATGTCCTCTCCGCATGTCATGCATGGCGGCGTCCAGTATAGACTGTACGCCGATACGTTGTGTATCCTTCTCCGCGCACAGCCTTCTGATGGCTCCATCGCGTTACGCCGAGAATGGCATACTTTTCAGGAGCCTATCCATCATTGGTTGTCAGGGATAGCGGCCTGCCTTTTACTGACTAATACAGTGGCCGTGGTATAACATCATCTATCATCCCTTGGGCCCTTTGTTCAGCATCCTGTCTCGCGCGTGGGGCTGGTAGCCGGGGCCGGGGTGGCATTCTGTTTGACAGGCCGCTGCAGATGCTAAATGACAGTGACACAAAGAGGGGTCCGACCGCACAGGTCCTGACGGGGCTGTTTTCCATAGAGAGCAGGCTTTGCTCGACTTAAAGGCCCAACCCAGAATTAGATTACAGCAACGCACCCTTGACACTTCTCTGGCTCGTGCTGGCTGTTTACTGTTTGTTTGGTGTTTTATTTTTATTTATTTTTATTTTTTGGTCGATTTGTTTCATCTCTGTTAATGATATTGCTCCTGACTGAAGGTGTTGTTTTGGCCTCGGGCTTGCAAATAGGTTTCTCAGCATCTGAAATAATAATTTCAAAGTGGCAGTAATTACCTGTTGTGGTTGTTTTTATTCCATTTTTTAGGCTGTAAGAAGCAGAAATGCTGTTAGCAAAGACGTGTACAGAACCTGGTATATTCGCTTTGTCGTCTGGAAGCAAAAGGCACTACTGAGAAGCAGTGAACATTATTTTGCAATACTTTAAGCGGTTCTCATACCCAACACCCTAATCAAGGGAACTTGATTCAGCTGGAGGGACACTTCCTCCCGAGAGCACTTCAAGTCAAGGGACTGGTTTAAAAAAGGGGGAGTGGCTCGCTGCTTGTCCCTCAGCATCAAGTGTTGCATCGGGTAAGTCCCTGCGACATACTAGCAGCGTCATGTCCAGGGGGTGTACTTGTACATCAAGCCTGTACATCAAGCCTTTCGCTACAGAAACAGGAGCCCTATGGGCCTCATGGCTCGGCAAGACTTACTATTGTGATATAGCATGTGTTGCCAATTCCTGGTTTTAAATCCCCCAGTGGCCCCCACAATACCAAGTTTTCACAATATACACATGAGGTATTGGATCACATATTGCTATATTTCGTCTTGTCCATATTGCCTAGCCCTCATCACAGTGTTTGGAACCTCCAAGCAAAGCAATCCTGCATTTTATGATAAATAGAACGATACAGTCTAAGTAATTTCACAATAGTAAATCACTTCTGCCTGTTTGCATATACAGTGGATGCAGTTATATAAGTCTTTATTTGGGGCTTTAAAGGGAGTTTTCCACTTTGTTGTTGTTGTGCTTTTTTCTTGCCATAGCAAACATGTCTTTGGGATTTATGCTGATGGCACGGTGCTTTCCCCCTTTTGTGTATGATTGCAGGTGTGGGTTCTTCAGTCAAAATGATAAATGTGTATAATGCATCCCTAACTTCAGTCATATTTGTGGTGGAGATGTAGACAGATAAAATACACACACCTCAGCTGTAGTCAAATTACACACTGGTTGTTTGCAGAGCTGTTTTTCTTGCTTAGGTGTGTCAGCCTCGTCTGGTTTTGAATCATTCATATGGTGGTAATTCTACACAACGATCCTGTTGTAATCATTTGGCACACATATAGGGCTGCTACTATCCTTTATTTTCTTAGATTATTCTGTTAATCAAATAATCTTGAAGCTTGTTTTTATATATTTTTTGTTTTTATATATCAACGAATCAACATGACTAAATTGATTAGTATGATTATTGATTAACCACTTAACCACTTAAAACCCATAGTGTGCCTTGTGGTTGGTTAGTGTGTCTGCCCTGAGAGTTGGAGGTTGGCGTTCAATCCTCAACCGAGCCATACCAGAGACAAAAAAAATAGGACCCAATGCCTCCCTGCTTGGCGCCTCAAGGGTTGGATTGGGGGGTCCCTGAGACATACTAGTGTGTGTCATGTCCAGGGGGTGTACTTGTACATCAAGCTGCTTCACAATACAGAAACAAGCTAGGTCCCTGACCTATGGGCCACATGGCTCAGGAACCATTGATTTGCAAGGCTGCCTATGCTTAACATACTTATGCATACACAGATGTGATATCTATCTATCTATCTATCTATCTATCTATCTATCTATCTATCTATCTATCTATCTATCTATCTATCTATCTATCTATCTATAAACAAAATTAGGGTGACCCCATTTCAACGAAATCTCTACGTCACATTGCTGTCCGGCGATTGGCCAGTCTAGTGGAGAAGAGAAGGGTTGCCTCTGGTGAAGCAAGTGAATTATAAATGCATGATATTTATAGATTAGAGGGATTCTCTCTCTCTCTCTCTCTCTCTCTCTCTCTCTCTCTAAGCATCTCCTCTCTGATCCGAATACTATGGGGATCAGATGCAAGAAAAACAAAACAAAAAACAAGTCAACACAATCAGGCTGCTGCAGCACCTTCTACTGGTCAAAAGTGTGGACAGTGGAATCCATACAGACCAGTGGTTCTCAGACGTATTATCAAGGATCTGAACTTATTTGCAATTTTGTTTTACTATTTTAAAACATTTAAAAATAGTTCAACTAGCCAATCTACATCGACACGTTGTTAGCTTGTAGATCGGCTATTTATACTATTTTTAAATGTTTTAAAATAGTAAAACATGGGAAATAAGTTTAGGGGTAAGGGGTGGCGCAAGATATAGGGCTTGGTTTGATTTGTACGCACTGAGAGTTACAGACTTGTAACTTGCAAGGTATAGCAGTAAGGTATATGTTTCCTGGGCACGCTTCCTGTGTCAACCTAGGGCTATGGACAAAATCTAATATCAGCATTGGAGAAAATACCTTTATCTATATTGTGAGGATAATATTGTATTGTGCTAATAATACAAATTTTGTTCATACAACAACAATACTACTACTACTAATACTAATAATGATAATTGCGTTTGCTTTTGGAACCTTGAAGACCCTTGGGGTTCCCCAGACCCCTCTTTGACAACCTCTGGCTTTAGATGCCTCTGAACCTTTGGCGGTACGGCAGCAGCTCACTGTGGGACCTGTGGCATCCCAGCTCTTTGTACTGTGTAGAAGAGTACACAGGACAACTATTATCAAAGCATTCAGGCCACTAAACGCTCCAGCTGACTCATTGTGGGCACTAACTCTTGTCCTGACAAGCTTTTTCCAGTCCTCTCTGAATGGCTACAACCAGCTACCATCAACCCTCCCAACAGGAAATGTGAAGGAGCACTTTGACATGGAAAAGCGTCTGGTTGGTGAATGGAGTTATGTTGGCTGTAAAGAAGAAAAAAAACTGCCAGTACAAAAAAGGTTTGGCTTACTGGGCGATCAGCGAGAACAAAACAAGACCAAACAGGAAAAACCGCCCGGTAATCCACTGACTCGAGTCCATCTTTTTAGAGTATTTGTCTTACTTTTACAACAGCTCCTGTCTCCTCTGTGTACAAATTATGCACGTTTTTAAGACTGTGTTAAAGAAATGGGTTGTCTCATGTCAACATGAAACACAGAGCGGAAACTTCAACCTACCCATAATGACAGCTTTAGAGCCCATCTCTGCAGCCTACACATAATGAGGACTGTGGAGGCCATCACACAGACACTCAGGGGGGGCTCTCCTTTACAAATGATATAGAACAGGCCAAGCACCATAAAGCCACATGACCTGGGAGACATTGTCATTTGTTATTTTAAAAAGTACTATTATTTTTTTTCTTTTCTGGCAGTTTCTTTTAAACTGTGCTTGCCGTTACCAAGTTACTAAGTGTGATTGTACAATATGCTCACATAACTCCAGGATGAGTGAATGCTCTGTGTGACCACAGAGCATTAACTTAGGAGCACTTACTGATGCATTATGGGAAGGGGTATGCAGTAGGGTTACATAGGGCTGATATTCAGATATGTGATAGTATCATTATCACAACATACTACTAGATATATTGTGTATATTTGGCATAAGTTGTCTTTTCCTGGTATTAATAACCGTAGCCTTACTTCCTTTCGGATATTGTCGGCAATTGGCCAAAAGGACGGATCTAAGCCCACAACGCGTGTGTTGTAGAAATCTGCTATTAAAAAAAGAACATTTTTGATTATTTTTTAAACGTTTTAACAACCCCAATTATTTATGTGTGTCGCTGGCACAAATAATGTTCAGTTAGAAGTCCGCGGCCAAACACACGTTGACATGAAAAAGGTTTGAGATTGAGACAACCACTGAAATAAAGCCAGTTGGGCTTCGATGCACAACAAGGCCCACTCATTACAGGAGGCTCAGCATTCTCCTTGGGGCGGAAGTGAACAACCGTGTTCGTTCGGTGCTTTATCTTTATATTTATAGCAATAACCTGGGGAGACTTTGTAGTACAGCTCCCTTCTCTGTCACTCGTCACCTGATCCTCGCGGCGTAACAGCATCCTCCCTTCCATCTTTGCCCCTCGTCTTTGCTGCAGAGCTGAAATTCCACCCCTGCTCTTGAGGAGAGAGCTGCCACCGGGCTGCCATCATTATTTCATATCTGCACTTCTTTCGCTCACCTTCGTGAAAGGGGAACAGAATAAAATAAACTAAGACAAAGCAACTATTCTTTCTTTTCCGGCAAAGGGGTTTAAAAGTGTTGAGCATATATCATTGCTGTCAAGTAGAAACCTGTATCTCCATTTTGCAACCCATTTTATGGGTTTATTTAGTTTTTTTAATTTTTATAAATGAATGCCCTACTTACAGTTACCACAACAAAAAAAACTGCTATTTTCGAATTTGAATCCTGACATGTAACAGTTTTGAACACCCGGTTTCCACCCGACAGCAAAGATATCAAAGAGTCAGAAACGGGAGGTGATCATCCAATTACCTTTCGACGAAAAACCTCCGACAAAGCTGGTCCTTTTGTTACAGACGGGGGGCGGCGTTTGTGAAATATCAGACGCCCTGGTATAAGGGGACAGGTGAGGGCTGTCTAATCAGAAAGAAAGGAAAAACGCTCCTGCTGCCGAAGTCAAGCTGCTTCTGGTGACAGCTTCATCTGTTGAAAGCACGTCCTCCGAGGGCTCAGGGCCGGCCTATGGGATCACCCAAGACCATTTAAGATTACATGTCTGCTGGCGGGAGCAGCACAGAGGTGAGAATAATTGGCTTTTGTTAGCGCCCCCCCAACCCCACCCACCACCTGCTCTTGGGCTGTGTTGTGAAGAGCGTTGGAAGAAGTACTCGTTTTTACTTGAGTAAAAGTAGCAATACCACAATGTAGACATACAGTACATTGTTACAGGTCAAAAGCCTATTAAAATTTTGACTTGAGTAAAAGTATTGTCAGTACAGTATTTGCCTTTGAAACTTCAACATCAACTACATCTCAAAGCATCAACATGGACAAACTGCGGTAAAGCAAAAGTAGCCTACCTCAAAATCATAATTTTCTTTTCGTAAATATACTTAGTTTCCACCACTGGTGTTTGTGAACCACGATACACCAGGTGATACAAGGAGACCTGGTCCCCATTCCCAAACAGGCCAACGAGGCTACAAGCTGAAACGTTTTGAGCTTGTAAATTGTACATATTTTTATTTCTTGTTAAACATACTAGTTGTACGGTATATAGAAACATATTATGTTTCTATATTACTGTATTATTGTTTGTCTTTAAATCTCTTAATACACAGGATCTTCATGGAAACAAGCCCTGAGAGCTTATTTATTTTGTATGAATCTGTGCCACGTGCCTTTTTTGCCAGCTGCTTGAAATGCTGCTGGACAACATGTTCACCTACCTCTACTAGCGACCGTTGTAGAAACTTTTTCCTCATTGTCTGCCTTTAAGCCAATGGGAGACTTACCCATAAATCCCATACTCTGAACACCGCAACATGAAGCTTGAGCTGAGGCTGCGGCACAAAAACTGATTATGCTCATAAACGACAGCTTGCTGCAGATGGCAGTCATTCTTGTTTGCAATCAGTTTTCAATGCAAGTATTCAATCAATTTGCCATTGCCACAATTTTTATAATTGTTTGAAAATATTAGATTTATTTTTAACACCCTGAGCGCACAGGACGAAGTTCTTCGCCCTTTCAATTAGTAAAGCCCAGCACTCAAGAAGGAGATTGATCAAAAAGACGAAGATTATTGATATCAAAACCGATCGCATCGCTCCACAGGCTGGGAGTGTCTGTTGCGTAATACTCTATGTTATTTCCGGTGGGACGTCATCGAAAATGTTCCCCCCCAGCTGAGCGCTAAGATTTAATTAATAGATTAAATAACCCTGGGTGTTCGGGGTGTTACTGTTAACATGGAAAGTATTATAACGATTCTGAAAAAGCTATTCGCAATTATCTCATTAATTGAGATTACCGGTAGACCATTTTGTATGAATTGTGACAGTGAGAGGCCTATACTCTGAATGTGGAGTGTAGTGCCACGGTGTAGGCGGGCTCCGCTGGCATCATGTAATCGGCAGCAGCAGTGAGGCCTCTGGCCTCACTGATTGGGTGTAAGAGGGGTGCAGACCTAGTTTCATGCAATTAGTGGAGGAATGCAAGTATGCAACACCTCTAATGGAACACCAACGTGTTGGCCAAGCATCGTAATGGGAGAGTGTACAGTATATATACTGTATGTTTGTGCGTACGTGTGTGTGTGGCTGTGTGCTCACGGGTAGGCTATAGTAGGATTTGAGAAACGGACTTTGTCCGGCCTTTGCCCATGTGTCTTCCCCCCATCTCTCTCCCCATTTTTTTATGTATCAGGCATAACGTAGCTGCTTTACAATCTCACAAAACATTGCAGCACGAAAGAGCTTGTACATTTTGGGTGTTCTTTTTAGTTTTTTTGTAATGGTATTAATGAAACCGGCATTCGTGTGTGTGTGTGTGTGTGTGTGTGTGTGTGTGTGTGTGTGTGTGTGTGTGTGTGTGTGTGTGTGTGTGTGTGTGTGTGTGTGTGTGTGTGTGTGTGTGTGTGTGTGTGTGTGTGTGTGTGTGTGTGTGTGTGTGTGTGTGTGTGTGTGTGTGTGTGTGTGTGTGTGTGTGTGTGTGTGTGTGTGTGTGTGTGTGTGTGTGTGTGTGTGTGTGTGTGTGTGAAGAGACGGGGCATTTGCCTGAGGGTGCAAGGTTGCTGTGTATGGCATATGAAGCAATGCACTTGAATGGCAGTGGGGGGGTGGGGGGGGGTGGGTAGATAGTCTTTTCCCAACATGCATTGTGGTAGTACTGAACGGGTAGTGTGACTGTGGGAAGAGACTCAGAGGCTGACATAATAAATATTAGTGCAGTAACACACATGGTTGAGAACAGAGGAGCGCTATAGAGGTGAACAATGGTGAATGGCCGTTTCTGTTGTCATTAAGCCCTCATTTGTGAACGGAGTTGATGCATTCACACGAGTAGCGGCCCCGACCATCCTGATTGGTCAGATAGGGAGGTGGTATATAAACCACTGTTTCTCAACCTCTGGCCCGTGAGCCCACCCAGAGCCGTAGAAGAACAAAGCCGTGGCATTGATTGATTGAAATATTAACAGTTTGCAGAATTACAGTACATTTCAAGCACAAACTCAATACAAAGACTGTTAACTGTGAGTGGAAGACCCAATTAAGCAAATAGACACTTCTATATAGTCAAAGAACAGAACAGGATTTCATCATAAAGGAGGTAAAAAGGGAAAAGAAACTTATACAGTGAGGGGGAAAAAAGGGGGGGGGGGTGGGGATTCAGATTTTACGGGGGCCAGTTTCGAATTGCAGCCGTCCGTAGGTGCCCTTTGAGAGCGGAGAGCATGCTTTTATCTTGCCACAAAGCGCGGTGCTATGGGCTATAGTTCCAAACATTGGAACAATCCCATTGAGATAGAATAAGCACTTCCGCATTCCATTGTTACAATGGGAGTCAACGCTAGTGTCGTCACTCTTATACTAGATCACGCTGTCCCCACCAGGGTCCGGATGGACCCTTGCAGGTCTGAGTGTGTACAAATGTCTAACATTTGTCTAATATCAATCTCAGATACACTCTCTCAAATGGAACCAAATGGCCCGTTACAGGTTCATTTGGTTCCATTTGAATGCTCTCGGAGTTACAGAACCGTAAGGGTCCATTTGGACCCCTAGTGGGCCCTGGGCGAGACATTGAGTAACATTGTTACCGTATGATGTGAGTACATGTGTACCATGTTACTACAATATGCTATTTATAAGTCAAGCAAGACTATTATTAAACTATTATGACATTATTTATGTACGGTAAATTCTAGAGCTTGACTGATGCCATATATTTCTGTCCGATCGTGATCTACAAGTATACCTGCTATTCAGAATCATAATAGGGGTGCCAGGTTCAAAGTGGTTAGAAACCAGGACACAAATGCTGCATAATTGTAAAAGATACAATACACAAGGCTCAAATGTGTATGTATGTCACTCTGTAAATATTTCCACCAGAGGATATTGAAAATGGCAAAAGCACCTTGCGCTGAAACTACCACATAACCCAACAGGAAAGATGATCCACTTAACTAGGCACGCCTTTGGGTCGTTTGGTTAATTGTTACTGGACGTTCCAGTACACTCACTAAGCATTGAATGTGAAAACAGGCTGTTACAGTTCAATTCCACTGGCCACTGCGCTCCCAGCATGACGGTTGATGTCCACTGGCCACTGCACCCCTAATCACCCCTTAATCACCCCTTAGAAATTCTTCAATTAAACGTAACAGTTAATGATTAATTGAAAATTCTGCAGTTCTATCATTGGGCTGTTTTCTGTGAATGTAATGCTGTCTGCGCGTGCACGTGGCCGAGGAACGCACATGTGGGTCGGTTAAAAATCCCCCCACCTTAGTAGCCACAAAAACGTCTCTGCTTTTGCATGTGATGTGACGGACAAGAGAGTGCACTTTTCAATTCCCTGTATCTCAAATGGTCAAATAAATATTTGATGAAGGAATATATGCCGTTTGTATTCTTTCCGTATATCAGCGAAACGCAGATTATGTTAGACATTGAGGGGAATTAAGAACAAAACGCTACTTATCAACTAACTGGTTAATCGATTGAAGGTTATGAAATGTTAATCAATCGATAGTTTACATCCCTATTATCGACCGAATGTGGAGAAAAAAGCCCAATGCACCAACCCAAGCCTGCGTTATACTGTATATACAGTTCCGTGCATGTGCTACAGTCATGCATTTTCAAGGCTTGCTTTTTTTTAAATGAAATATTATGCAGTATGGATGGTGTGTGTGCATTTCAAATGCAACACATTTGATGTGTGTGTGTGCATCCTGAAGAAGCTGCAGTTAACTAGATTGATTGCGTGGAGATGTTTCTCACTGTGTGTGTGTGTGTGTGTGTGTGTGTGTGTGTGTGTGTGTGGGGGGGGGGGGGTTCAGTCCCGTGGCACTCCTCAATGTTTTATTCATGCAAGGGGCCATCAAGCAGGAATCCTGGACGGGGCAGAGCAGACGCTGCAGTAATATGGGGTGCATCCTGGGAGAGACAATCCACTAGTTCAGCACATTGAACCTCCACGACCACGGTCTTGCTCACTCTTCCTACCCCTTGATCTGTCTTAGCCAGTTTACAGATTGTCACCCCCTCGTGAATCCCAGTGCAATTAAACCCAGATAAATTAACACTGAAGGAGATATTAAGCCCCTAATTCAGAGGGTGTCATGTTGTCAGCACCGCCACCTTAGAGGACTGAAAGGTTGGCTTATTTGGCAGGGGGATCTGAGCCAATCGCAGCCCTGCCCTGTACCTGGGGGGAATCGGCGTCCCTGTCTGCCCTGCAAGCTGTGCTTTTGGGGTTATGAATAAATAATAACAACATGCACTTATCTGATGCTCTGCATTTGCCAGCCTCCACCCCCAACCCCCGCATTCACTGTCTCCAGCCCCGTCCCCGCACCCTCTTCCCCCTACGACTTCTTAACGATGGGAACTTCAGATTTGGAGCCAGGGCAGGAAGCATAAGTCTCTGCCTGCAAAACCCTGCATGTTCACTTGGCCAACACTCAAGAACTATAGAAAAACAGCAATTTCAAGCAAGAGATTAGCCCTTGCATGAATGCTACTATTGTATGACTGTTGTCTTGTAAATTATCTTGTTGGGTTTTCATGTGTGAATCGTTTCCTGATAATCTTCAATCGCTGCACAGCTGAGCACAGAGCCCGTCTTTGTTTCCACAAAGTGACACATAAGGCATGACGGTGGTAAGGGCTCAGTTTGACAACATTATATCATATAATATGACCCTGCAGAGTTGCAGAGACATTTTGAGAGCCTACTTGAGAGCCATTTGCGTGTCTAAAATAAATACAGTGGTGATGGAAGAAGTATTCCAATTTTGGTCTTAAGTAGCAATATGACTATGTCGACATAGATCATAGATTTCACAATGCCACGTCAGACTTTCCGGTCCTTCATTGCCACAGTTCCAGCTTACTGTATGTATTTCAACATACTTGCAAGCAAAATACCGGTATTCAAAATATTACTCAAGTCAAAGTGTAAAAATATTCAAATATACTAAACTTTAACAGTATATTAGTAAAAAATGCCAAATCTACAAGCTCACATCGTGTTGCATACGGCCGTGTTGTGAGCTTGGCTATTTTCAAAAACACTTTTTTAAGATTTTTTAATTTGATTAAAGTAACTAGTCACTAAAGCTGTGGACAATTTCCTCTTAGATGTCGTGGAGTAGAAGTATAATGTGAAATACTCAGGTAAAATAAAAGTACTGTGACATTGTACTTAAGTACAGTACTTGTTATTATATACCTTTATTGAAAAGGATAATCCCCTTGAGATGCCTTGCCCTTATATCATTTTAGAGAGGGTCCTCAACACAAATGAACAGTGCATACAATACATACATTATACAAACAATACAACAATTGTAACTTGAGTAAATGTTACTTTACACAACTGTAAGAATAAAATGCACCCAAAACAAAATTGAATAGAATGTTCTCCCCTATTCAGTATGATTGGCTTGCCTCTCTTCTCGAGAGGCCGTGGGTCTTTTGGTTACAGATGTTGGGAGTTTGTGTGCATCTCTGGCATTTGTCACTTATTTTACCCTTTTCGAAGGTCATCACAAAAAGACATGCACTTGACAGACCTTGAAGGCTCCGTTCGGCAGGCACGGAGGGAGAGAGGGTAGGCGTGTTTTGTTTGGCCGGCGGCGGGGCTTCGGTTTCGAACCATCTCATAATGGCCATGTCGTGGTTAGTGAAATGTGTAGAAATTATATGGAGCACTGCCCTGTGTAAGCCTGTGGCAGCGCAGAGCGGACCACACCCTCTTCGCCCACATGTCTAGGCTAACGAAAAAAAACCAACCGTGGGTGACATCAGTTGTAGTTTGAGTGGTTTAACCGGTCTGTTAGATATGGTGGAAATCGGATTCTAGAGCAGCTGCTCAACTTGCCCCTAGGTGGAGAAGCGCGCGTGCGCGTGTGTGTGTTTGTGTGTGTGTGTGTGTGTGTGTGCGCGCACTATGCACACTTGTATTGCTCTACATTTCATATCTAAATGTCCACACATGTATAGTAGCATTTGAGAAAATACTAAAATAGCAAATGTAGATCTGTTATATTCGGCTTCAGTGTCAAAAATCAGTGTCCTGAAATGCTGATGTCCCCACAAGTATAGAAATGCAAACGTGTGTGCGTGCACACGCTCCTCTTTCGCATTTCGAAAGAGGAGGGGTGACTGTTTACCATGTGTTTCCATGAGAGACATGTTTTTTCTTTTGGAATTGTTCTATTGAGGGTTTTTACTCAGACACTGTGAAAGCTGTGGGATTAGCGTGGTCGAGCTAGCTTGCGCAAGTGGACCCCGCCAGTTGCTAAACGGGGTCAATGATATGCTGTCTTTATCGAGCGGCGCTGAAACATTTGTGGTGAGGGCTCGTATACCTCTGCCTCATCACCCTGCCTGGCGACATAGGGCGTAGAAAAATGACTATTTTCATCTGGAGCTCATTTAAATGTTGTGTTAAAAATGACAAGAACCCTGCCTTGAAATATTGTCCCTTATTTGGAAACTAAAAGTCCCTTATTGAAACGATAAGGGACACACTTTATTGCTTATTGTTGGGAATCAATCAATGACACACGTCTTACAAAGTTCAAACGGCTCATATAGCCTACATCATAATACTGTATAATGCACATAAAACTTCAAGTCTAGACTGTACTTGGATGCGCTGTGAGTGGTTAATATACAAGTGGTTAATATAGTGGTTCATATATTGCACAGGGAGAGTTTTGTCTTTTTCTGAGCATCCCTTAATTATTCTTCTTGGAAATAAAGGGTCCCTTATTTGAATTTCAGGTATGGTTGGCAACCCTTTTCTGACCCCTCCCACGTGTTGAACTCTTAGTAGTATATGTGCGCTGAACTCTGGCAGGAGGTACAGGGTAGATAGATACATGCCCCTGTGTGTTCCGCTATCAATTAAATGTCTTAATGGGCTCTCCCCTGAGGTCAGACAGAATGACAGGACACTGAGATAGTTACGCAGGCTCTAAGGTCCGGCAATATATTGCGTGACCAGTGACCACACTATTGTTGCAGTTGTATTTTGTAGGGACTAGGGAGTTCTTTGCACAATGTTTATGGCCTGAGAGGTATGCGTGTAAGGCAATGAGTATAAGCGATGTCTGTGACCACTGACCACCTCAACTTACTAAGTGTATGCACATGTGTCACTATGCACTGTGTTTTATGTTATCGTTGCTGTCGGGCAGAAACCTCCTATCTCTATATTTTAACTTTCTGTGTTTTTTCGTACTTTGATCATACTGCAGCGTACGTCACACAAACGTACATATCCACAAGCTCGAAATCGGAGCTTGTGGATCTGCTACTTTTGATATTTTTTTATTTGAATCCTGAAAAGTATTAACTGTTTTGGACGTACAGGGTTTCCACCAGACAGAGACATTATGTATGTTATGTATGTTTTATGTCTTTTGCACTGCAGCTTGGCCTTTTCACAGATAAAGAGAACCTTGAGGTTTTGGTACAGTCTGCTTTTCCTAAATAAAGGCATATAGACCAGAGATACACTGTTGGAGCTGTGGTCTCATAAAATTGTTCATGTCAAGGACCCCCAGATTGATCAGTATCTAGCTGCGGACCCCCGTCTGAGAATATTGCGTTCCGGAGACCTCCATATTAGATAATTAATTTGTCAAGATCTGTCAACATGTTTCAAATTACTGTACAAGCTCAAGCTTGACATTATGAGCTAGATTTTTTCTGTTTTCAAATAACCAAAATGCAACATTGGGTTGAAGTGTTTCTGGTTCCTCATTGTGCACTTTAGAGGAGAGTTGACAACATCAAGGCATCATATGTCAGAATTTGATACAATTTGATATGATATGATACCATATATGTGATAATATAATGCTGATAATGATTATATTTGATGATTCATTTTTTCTATTTTTTTATTTTTTATTTTTGAGAACCACTGGCCTTCATGGTGTTAACAAAATCATAACTATCTGAGGATATTTGAGGTGTGGAACGGGCAGTTTCTTTGAAGTATTCATGTTTGATGCCTGGAAGTGTCAACAAAATGAAACAAATAAAAACAAATAATGTACTTTGGTCCATAAGAGTGCCCCAGGGAAAAAAAATAAAGAATACCAAAAATAAATAAAATAAAATGTAAAGTCTACAGAAGTTTGACCTTAATGTGAACCGTAATATCTACGTTATCCAGCTGGTTTGATGTATAAGACGCTCACTCTGTGTTTCAACAAGGCCTTGTCCACGGTCACACTCAACAGTCAGTTAGACGTCCACGGGACTGCGGAGTGGAAGACAATAGAAACTCCAGGGAGTGGCTCCCCAGATGTTGAGTTAGTGGCAGGCTTACTGTAGCCTGTATACACTGATTTACAGTATATCTCTGACACTGGGACCCTAATATCGGGTCCATTTGGTTCCATTTGTACACTCTAACTTGTAAAGGGTCCATCCCATCCAATCCTAAACTATCAATAATCTAACTGTGAACCCCAGTTTGAGAACCAATGCTCTAAGGCAACTTCCATAGCATAGAGAGAGACGAAGACAAGCGAGAGATGTGGTAGAAACCGGTTGTGTTGCACAATGCACTTTGGTTTCATGCTCTCATTTGGGGGGAATAAAAAGAGAGATCTAATGAGCTTCTTCTATTCTTTTTCCAGAAGCTTGCTCTGTAAGTGTAAAATTTCCTTTCAACGGCACATCTGTTTGCTGCATCGGTGGGGGGTGTTGCTAAGGAACCAGGTGTGCTGTGGAGCACGGTCCAAGTGTCAAGACAGTTAATTCCTCTTGTTTGGAGGAAGAGAGCTCAACCCCCAGCAATGCCTCAGTTGCTCTTCAGAGGGAATACAGCTCTGTAAATGTGAAAAGCATATGTCTCTTATGGCTTTTGTATGGTACGTCATAAAATAATAAATAAAAGAAAGCTTTCAGCATTCCTTGAGGGGGGTTCCAAATGCAGCCTTATAGAGTTTGCATTAACTCAGGGTTAGTACCACCTCATTTTGGTCGACTAAATTATTTATTTCACTGACAAAAACGAAGCAAAAACAATAAAAACTAAGCTATGATGACTAAGACTAAATACAAGGGAGGGAACTTCAAATTTGTTTACCTATATTATTGAACCCTCTCCAATGAGAACCTGCTTTTCAGTTACTGACAACTATGGACCACGCAGCCCTTCCGCTTCTCTCTCAACGTTGTAAGACTAAATATATTAACAATTTCATCAACAAATAAAAACTAGGCAAAAATGTCAGGGAGTAGTGGAGAAGATCCAGTACAACTAAAAAGACCAAGTCAGACCAAGTTTGGTTGTGCTCGGCTGTTGCACTCTAAAAATCGCAGATATACAAGCTCACAACGTGTCACGCTGTGACTAAAATCTTGTGATATTTGGTCGACTAATACTAAAGCATTTCAAATGACTAAAATATGACAAACTAAATCAATTTGCTGTCAAAATGAACCATGGTTCTGAGAAACAGATCCAGAACCCTGTTTTTTAACTTTTAACGTAGTTCCTGTAGAAGAGCCCTCAGAGTACAACTGTTTACAATAAACAACTCTCCTTGTCCTAACAGGTTTAGTGCGTCCTGGGGGCATTCCAGCGCATGTTTACACGATCATACGATCATCAGTCAACGTATAAATCTAAATAAAAGCTCAATAAACACAGGCTTTATGACTAGCCTATTTCTTATTTATATAACTTATCTATATTTATAAAACTACCTTACATAACCACTTATTTGCTTTCACTTGCATATTTTTGATGATGCCGAATCGTGATATTTTGAGGATAAAATGTTGATGTTTGCATATAGACGGATGAATATACAACAAATTATAACACGTATTCCAAAACAATGACCTACACCAGCGGTTGTCAAAGTGGGGTCCAGGGACCTTGGGGGTCCCTTGAGTGGGTACCATACAGGTCTGTAACTCTGGAGTTGGTTCACTTTTTACACTCTCTGGAGTTATGGGGGTCCTTGAGTGGGTACCATACAGGTCTGTAACTTTTTTTACACTCTCTGGAGTTATGGGGGTCCTTGAAATGAAGAATTATGATAAGCACTGGACCACGTATTTAAAAAGTACAATAAATACATGTTTTGCTCCATCGGCCCTTTTCATCGACCTTAATTAAGTTAATCAAATCATCCAACTATGATCTCATCAAGCCTCTATAAATAAAGCTGCATTGTTATGCAGCTGTTCCTGGAGGATATTTTCTGCTGCTTTGGTTCCGTAATGCACTTCTAAAGCAACTCATTTTGAAAATGTGATGCGCTACACGCTTGGTTCTCTCTTTCTGTCCGTCACTGATCCGGATCAGAGCCTGTTTCCTCTTTGATTTGCCACCGCAGCTGTTGTGCAGAAACCTTGTATCTCCACATTTCGTTTTTTCGTAAATTCAGGCCAAACTTCATCATTCTACAGTGTCACACTATAGCAAAAAATAAGGCGCTTCACAGAGCGACACGTTGGGAGCGTGTAGATTGGCTATTTTTGACATTTTTTTATCGTTTTTAATCAAAGGTGAAGTGTGTCTGTGGGTTTTATTTTGTTTCCTTTTGAACATACAAGGTTTCATACAGCTGCCACCGCAGCTGTTGTGCCTGCTCTCTGTGACTCTCCATCACTCTCCTTTTCACTCCATCTCCCTCCCTCCTTCCGTCCCTCCCACTCCCTTTTATCTTCCAATCTCTCTCCCTCTACACATAACATTGTCGCTGATATGTCCAAAACTGTTATCTTTCAGGAAATGGAAAAGGGGAATCTAGGATCCTCTTATTATTTAGTCACAAGCTCATGTTAATACTTTTAATTGGTTCCAATATTATAAAACCGATCGCCCTAATTTTCTATTTCAATTTTCACTTTTTCCAAAAGTTGTGAAAATAGATCTACACGTTGTGAGCTTGTAGATCGGCTATTGTCTCTATTTTTGTGTGGCACTCTTGTACAGTGAAGTAGGGCATTAATAACAAAAAGAAAAAAAACCATTGAATCTGTTGAGATTCAAGGTTTCTGCCCGACAGCAATGATACACACACATTCACACACAACAATAAATAAGTCACAAAGCTAAAAGGTGCTTCAAACCTTGCTGTACAGTACAATCCTTTACTTTTTACTACCATAATTCCATAGGTGCTTGTGAGGAAGTAACAGTGCTTTGAGGGACGCTCAGGGCTAAAACATTGTACAGTAGCCTAAGGACTGTAAATGTACCTGTGCAATGTTTTGAACATTATTCATCTACCTTCATACCAAATGCAGCTTTGCATGTATTATGCATTCATGAGTTACCTTTAGTAGTTCAAGGTTAATGTGAATCCACCAGGGGCTAAACTAAAGTATTTTGGGGGCAGAACCGTGAAGGTGCACACATTTTACCTTGCAGATCGAATTTGGTCACATCTGCTGCACTGAGCGCACTCTATTACCAGAATTTAATTTTACAGCATTATAATGACTGCTGCACACATTACATGTAATTAAGACTTTACGTTTTCAATTATATTCACTTAGGGGGGAATAAATGCATTTGAAACAAGCTCAGTGCTTAGCAGTTGTGTTGCATACTACGCCTGGTGACACTCAAGTGCTACAACCTGCACAATGTTCACATAACATACAGTAAAGGTGTTACTGCTGTGTTTTTTTGTGCTACAATAGGCCTACATGCAGTCTGTGGTTAAAAAAAACCCCAAAACACTGGACCCCAAATTCGCTCCGCTATTCGGGTCCGAAAATGTAGCAGTCTCTAAACACCTTAAAGGGACACTTCACCCTTTTTGCTAAAAAAATACATGTTAATGACGTTTAGAAGATTTAGAACACTTTCCTGGTTATTTTGTAATATGTGTGTAATATGTGGCTCACTTACTTCCTGACAGCCCTCCCCCTATCCACAAGGATGACATCCGAGACACTGGGCTCTCTGCTAAAATCTAAACTATCTAAAACCACATATTACACACATAAAGACCCCCACGGAAGTGTTCCAGGAAAGAGTCATTACCTTTTATTTTTATTTTTTGCAAAAAGGGTGAAGTACAATCTAGCAATTGTTCAATCTAGGTGGTCCTTTTAGCTCCATTTTCCTACTGATTTTGAAGGCATTTGTAGAATCTTAATGGTTAAGCAAACACACCATTTCACACTTAGCAGAGCTCACCTCTGCCTGCAGCTTGTCGGTGATGAAACTCTCTCCACCTCCCCAGTCTATTGCAACATTTAGTTCTCCATGATGTCATCTTGTTACTGATGGATTTCATGTTTAATATATATGTGTAACTTTATGTTCTACTGAAGTGTTCAATGTTATGTCCATGTAATAACTCATGCATAGGCTCTGTTCTGGGTGTTTGTGATGTCAGAGTCTGTGTACAGATGATTCTGTAATATCACAGGAACAGAGGTTTATCTTGACGAAGTGTCTGACTGAATTCTCCTTTTTTCTCTCCCTCTGTTTTTGGTCGCCTGGTCTACCCCTCTTGGATCCTGATCTGTCCTGAAATGCAGGTAAAAACACAATAGTTCTTATGTTGTCAGTGTGGGCATGTGTGTGTTTGAATGTATGTCTCGCATGGCCTGGACGGAAGACTAACAAAGGTAATAGAGCATGCACCTCCACTCTAGCCCAGGTGCTGACAAAAGGAACAAATAGAGTCCACAACACCGCTATGAAAAAACTCAGCTCCACTGATTTATTGATTCAACGTTTCAATCACTAGGATCTTCTTCAGGAAGACAGCTCTGCTAGTTTGTCGTTAGGCCAACCGGCCCTGCTGCTACTTTTACTTCAACAAAAAAAGAAAATCTGTTGGCTTGTGTACAACACTGTTTAAGTACAAATTCAGAATGTTATTTTAACACACATGGGTCCAATAGCTGATTAACTATAATAGAGAGACAGAGAGAGGAAGAACTCAAATGCACCGCATATAGTAACATTCTAAATTCCTCCTCATCAAGGTTCTTTAAAGAACCTCAGATAGATGCTTTAAGAAACTATCAGAATCAACTTTATTGCCACATCACGGTTTTTCAAGTAAAAAGTTGGGTGAAAGAAGTGTCTGTCTGTCCCCTCTCTTTGGCTTCTTGCTTTACCTTTCCTTTGAGTTTCCCACATATCACCTATCAGTGCAGTCTGTTTTGCACTATTGGACACCTGTGGCTTGCTCCAGCCTGCGGGCATTAGACTGGTTATGTCAGAGCTACATGTCCTTCCACCGTGTTTATTTTATGATGTGTCACAGCGATTAAAATGAATAACAAAGCAGTTGTTCTTTTAGCTGCCTCGCTGTCTCTGTGGAAAAGCAAACTGGATAGTGGATACTTACCCTTAAGCCCTATGAGGGGGTGCTCCTTTATTAGTTGGATACTGTATATGCTGGCCACTTCTCATGTTTTTGTTACATTTGTTGTTCTTTACCACAATTGTTATTTAGAGAGCATGTTGTTTACTAGGTTCATTGCTTGTTTACCTGATATATGCCATAGTTTCTTTGACATTGTTCTCTCTGCATGCATTCTACTTAGGCGACTAATTATCTTGTTTGTTGATTAGAGTCCATGCATACTCTGATTATTCCAATATTGCACTCATAAGTTGCTCTGGATAGCAGCGTCTGCTAAATGCCTACATTATGAATCTTAATTGTAAATTGTCTCATTAGTGTGACACACATAGGCCATGCATTCATTTTTTAAACCCGCAAACAAAACAAAAACAATTATGGCAGAATAAACTCCTATAAATGGGGGGGAAAAGCAGGTGCGCTTCCTCTGGATGCCTTTTTGTTTAGGCAGTCTCAGCTATAAATATAACTTGGATCAAATACCACCACAGCCGCACTCCAAAATGAAGGATGCAAGATTCTTATTCTTATTTTTTTTATATATATATTTTTTTATCCCACGATTTTGTAACCCATTTTTCACCCCTGTGTCAATCATCTAATGTGATCCTGGGCTCTACACACCCTCCACCAACCTAGTCCCCATATATGGGGGACATGGGGAGAGCAACAGACTTGAACTCATGCTTCCTTCATGCCTGAGTGTCCAAGTTGCTCCTTTACACCCGACAGGGGGGAGTTTCCCTGGTTGGACGTAGCGCATGGGAGGAACATGTTATTCCAATCAGACGCCCCGGCTGGCCAGGGGGAGGCAGTTATATTATATTATGGCTATTGACGTAATTGACGGAATGAATAAAAAAAAGCCATCATGACCGTTGACGTAAATGACGTAAACGTTTTATTCCCTATAACCGGGGGCTTAATGTAGAAAAATGTTGGCTGGTTTGGCTAATGTACCTAAAATCGCTAGATTCGCTATATTTGGTCAAAATTGGCATAATGGTGAAGTTACCGCCACCATCAGGACTGGGTATAATATTATAGGATTACTGTGTTAATGAGATATAGTGTGTTGTCAGTCACAAATGTTTCTATTGGCATTAAAATGATGAATTAAACATATGAATAGTGCAGGTATAAGGCACAATCCACTGTTAATTAGGGTGGCCATAAGAGGGTTAAAGGGTGCATCCCAATGCACTCTGTGTGTCGAAATATTGCTCTCTGAGGCACTGAAATGACTCTTGACAGCCTAAAACAATGTGCGTAATGCGTGATAAGACGACAGGATAAAAAAAGAAGAAGAAAGAAACAGGCAACATTGACCTTTTAATGAAGAACATTAAGAGCTGCATGGGAGGCAGTGTGAAATGTTCTGTTCTTTTAGATGCTCAGTTGTTGAGGCATGGAAGTATGTACTGTATGTGAAAATGTAATAGCAACAACACAGCCCAAGAGATATGAGTTATGTCACGACCCCCCACATTGATATGTATTTGGCGATCTGAAAAGATGCTGTGCCAGGGACAATAATGTTCTTCCAAACAGCCAGTGAGCTTGTAGATTGGTCATCGAAAGCCAAAGTATAAAATAGGGATGTGGTTTTGATGCTCTATTTACTCCTTTCTCTGGATCCCACTTTAAGAAGCCCTGAGTTCTGTAACATTGGAGAATTTTGGCCCCAATAATCATGACATGAGATTTTCATATTGTCCCATTCCTAGTATCACTCCTTGGTGCTTCTTAAAAGAAACATCAGAGTATGTAACAAATGAAAGACTTTGCAAGGCATACAGCTTGTAATAAGCTGCTCGTATTTTTGTGCACATGTTCTCCAATCTCTCTGGCATCCACTCTGCCACTAATCAACCTTTTTATTCCGATACGCCTTCTCCTTCTCTAATTGGCTTATGAACACAAACCAACCAACACTGCATATTTAAACTGATAATCCCCTGATTCGGCTGTGCTTGCAGTAAGAGTCTTCTTCTTACTTTAACAACTTAATCCGGCAGCAACAGAAAGTCGCCAGCGAGTCCAGATACAGTATGTGCATTCAAGTTGTGTCCGTGGAGTGTTGGGTTTATTCAGCAGAGGTTGTACATATTGAAGTTCAAGGCGGCTGTGGAGTCGAGCATATTAAGTGATATAATGAATAGTAATAAAGATAGAAGATCTCTGCTATGCATATAAACAAGACATGAACTTCTCGTTGAACTCTTAGCTGAAATTGCTCTCATCAGCAAAAAGGGAAAAAAAAGATATGTCGTTGCCGTCAGGTAGAAACCCAAAACTTTTGCTCTTCAGAAGAATAAAAAATAAATAAAAGAATAGCCAATCTATACAAGCTTGTAGATCGGCTTTTTTTGCTACTTTTGTGTGACGTTGTAGTATGACAAAGTAGGGCATTCATCGTTCATCATTCACGATTTTCTTTTTTTATGTGGAGAATTACATTTTCTGCTCGAGAGCAAAATAAATAAACATACATACACACATACTGTACATACAAATCTGAGATGCAAGTTTTTGACTTTTTGTAAAGGGAGACATGGTTTCCACTGATAGGAATGCGTATTGCGGTGGGTTGTCATGCCTTTCTGAGGAGGTTCTTTGTATGATAAGCATGCAGAGGTTTTGGCGAGCTCTTCCACCACCGGATTTTACCCCGTTTTTTTTTCTTTGCTTTTTTTTGTCAAGCTGCATGCAAAACGTACAATGGGCTTACTGATTTACTGTTGGAACAGCAGCCCCTCTGTGACCCTGGGAGAATGGGGGAGGGGGGTCGAGGTTGGATCGTGTCGGGTCCTGCTTTTTTGGAGGGGACGTTCTGAAGGGTACACACTAGTGACACGGATGGATCGTTGTGACTCACACACACACACACACACTACACGCACACAGGCAGGGTTGGGAAAATGATGGATTACATATAGGGCAGTTACGCAATTTAAAATGACAGAATTATGACCAAAACTGCAATCAGTCATATACGAAGTGTTGAATTGTGATGATTACAAAAAATTGCTCCACTTGAATATCTTTAAGCATCATCATAATAAAAAATATGGCTCTCTCTGGACAGCCTGATGGAGTAGTCCGGCAGCCAACAGGCTTCTTTTGTTTAAAGTGCAAAATTTGGTATATAGTATTTTTTATTGGCCTACAATATTGTCTATATACATCTTATATAAGGCAAAAATGTCAAACTTTTCTTATGCTTTAAGTAGCATGCATGTGGCATGTCAAACTATGGGGTTTTCATGATTCTGAATCCATTCCAAACATTACTTTTGCACAAAAACCACGGCCAAGACAAATGTGATGAGGTCAGCACATTTTGGGCACATTTGGGCAAGTGGCTGTTTTTAGCCCAAGGAGTGTTTTTTATGCAAACCTAATGCTTGGAATGGATTCAGAATCATGAAAACCCCCTAGTTTGACATGACTAGTTTGACATGCATTTCTACTTAATGCATAAGGATTTTTCCCTCAAATAGGATGTTAATGGTAAGGTCATTGGAGTGAATATGCTGTGTACTGTAATCCTGGTTTAGAGTACAGTATGTATTATGATATCTATCTATATATGGAGCCGGTCTGTTCTGACATCACAACACTTCATATTTGGGCATGCCTGACACAGAACTGCATAGGAATAAAGGGACACAGGGAGACAGATACAGAAATCTCCATATATGGGCATAAAAGGGACATTGCCAGATGGGTGGAGTGGGTATTGCATAGCCGAGTGGGTCATGGATCTCTAACTTCC
>NC_137870.1:17873058-17895558 GCF_963924005.1 Protomyctophum bolini | reverse complement strand
CTGACTGAGCAAGGGTGGGGTGGAGGTGTCGGTGGGGTGGGTCGAGGTGGAGGTGGGATGGGGTGGGGTGCTGGAGGTTGGGAGAGCATCACCTAAGCCTGTCTGGGCCTGCTTGCCTCACGGCGGGGAGTGGCAGTTGAGTAAAAGCGCTGTAGTAATTCCACAATGTAGAATTACTAGTTCTGTATTCAGAATTTTATTTTAGAGAAAGTACAAGTTCCTCACCGTGCAGAATGGTGTGTATAAGCTTATAAGTTTATGGTTTATGTTCAGTATGTTTTGTAATGATGATCTAAATTTACAAAGTAACTTGTGGCAAAAGTTTGCGATAATTGTAACGGAGTAAAAAGTATATTTGCTACTGAGATGTAGTAGAGTAGAAGTATAAAATAATGAGTATTAAACATCCACTAAGTAAAGCACAATGACCTCAAAATTGTACTTTATTTGAGTACAGTTTTGGAGTAAATGTCTTTAGTTACTTCCCACCACTGTGACGAAGCCCCATCTGTCCATCAACCAGCTGGAAGCGGTTGGTGCTCCAGAGGTGGCAAGGAGGATGATGAGCAGTCTGTCCTTCGGCCCACGTAATCAGCCAAGGACAGAAAGGCCAGGGGTAGTCACTCTCCCACACCTCCCCCTGAACTGGGCACCGATAAGGAGAGATCCGCATGTAAAAAGAAATGCCACGCTTATACTGCAGCCCCTTTCTGCATGGCTAGTCGCACGGATATCAGTGGTAGGCGTGGCCTTGTCGACTGCCATTCCGCTAACTAGGTCACAACAAGGTTTGTTTTAGTGCAGCTGAGTGAATTCCGCTTGTAGCTTGGGAGACAGCGCATAAATATTAAATGTCTGTCTGTCTGTCTGTCTGTCTATCTGTCTGTCTGTCTGTCTGTGGCTGTCTGTGGCTGTCTCTCTCAGCTCAGTACAGGACTTAAGTGGAGGCAATATTTGTGTTCATGAAGTAAACTGTAATTTGGGGAGGGGGGTGTGTAAAAACAAAACAAAAGGGAAATTGCTGTGAGCTTCATAATTGCCAAAGAATTGTCTGTTTGGGGAATAGCAAGTGGATATATGTTGTTAATTACGTCTACACCATTCCATGTTCCCACCTCCCAGGAAGACACTTTGTCTTTGATCATTGTCGGAACAGAAAGAGAACGTTGGTTAAAAATCTTAAACGCATCAGTGATTCATGTTGTTTGCTGTTTAAGCTGTTTTACATTAGGAACAATAAGCAGACAATAAGCTAATAAGCTACTGAAACACTCAAAGGAACTGCGTCGCTTAGAGTAGAGTGTTGACTAAAAGAGTGGTGAAAATAGAAGATGTACAAGCGTACAACGCGTCACATAGTTGTGAGCTTGTAGATTGGCTATTTTCACTATTTCTGCACATTTCCGTTTATTTTCTTTCTTGACAAGTAACTGTTTGGGACATGCAAGGTTTCCACCCACTTCATAGTTTCAGAAACTGTCTTCCTCCAGAACCACAAATGTGTCTGGCTCCAGTTTGTTTATCTGTTTCAGCGTATAAAGAATAATGTTATTGGCCTGCCAAAGGCACCAGCATCAGGCAGCAACAAAATAACAAAAGCAACGATTTAGCAGTCATATTTGAGTAATGATGTGTTTTCATTATTAAATCATTTTTGAATGACATCAAATCATTTACACGTTAATGAGATTAGTGTGAATACTGTCACTGGATAATATAAGTATAAATCTTTCCTGCATTCACTCAATAAAATACACATGCACACACACACACACACACACACACACACACACACACAAACACACACACACACACACACACACACACACACACACACACACACACACACACACATCGTTTTTAGTGTTTGAACGGAAACCTTGCATCTCCATATTTATACTTGTTTATGTTGAAAGTGTTGAAAATGAAATTCAAACTGGTTAGGTTTGTCTATGGGTAATTATTGAAACAAAGAAAAGTATTCACAAGAGCTCGTGATCACGCAATAACTACATTCAATAATTTTATTTATTTTTTCATTTGCTAAAGGTTTTGGACATAACAGGTTTCGCCCTGACAGCATCAATATATCTAAAGCTGGCTTGAGAGAGACCAAAGTATCTTTCATTCAGATGTCTCTGAATGATAGACTCACAAACCCGAAAGGAAAAAAATATATCTTTTGATTCATTATACAATTTTGACTTCAGAGCTACAGTATATTGTTATTCTGTTAAACCTTAGCTCCATCAATCGGTTCACTCGATCCCTGCACTGACACGTCTGGAAATGAGAATGAAGAATATTTTCTCCATGCCTGCCTGGAAAAGAAAATCAGTATTATAGAACTCCAGAAAGCTCGCTTTTACCTCAAAATGAGATCGACATAGTTAGAATTTCATATTTTCTCTTTCTGTGCACTTCAAAGATTTATGAAGTTTGACCCTGAATTCTTACCTTGAATTCCTTCAGTGCTGTTTGAAGCCCCAGACGTGTCACCCTGCCCCTGGCTTTATTTACATCATGATTTATTTTGAGTGAAGACGATTCTTCACACTCAAGTAAATGATGCCACCTTTCAGGCACACATAAGATTGGTAATATCCCCCAGAGTAACTGTCACATGTGACAAAATGTTTCGTTATTGTGACCAAATTGTCTTCTGGTCGCACAAATGTTGAAGTCGTGTGACCAGTGGCTAGTTGTATTCAGTCCTTGTTGTTTTTATCCCCATGTCGGAATTCCCGCTGTCTGCATGTGCTCAGTGATCTTCTGACATGCTCAGGAGGTTGAACGGCCACTTGGATTCCCCGTCCCCCCTGGGTTAGTGTCGATGTGTCAGTGTCCTTGACACTGAACACCTAATTGCTCCTGATGAGCAGGTTGGGGCCTTGCATGGTTTCCTCCGCCGTCAGTGTTTGGATGTGTATGTGAATGGTTGAATGCACATTGTAGTGCTTTGGATAAAGGTACTATAGAAATTCAATGATTTAGCAAATATTTTCTTACTCTGTTTTCCATTAATTTCTCTATTTGTGTTTGATGATCAATCCTTATCTGCAGATATAGCGTAGTACTTCTTATCCTGTATGTGGTTTCAGCATTTGTACAACTATCAAAGCTCTTGCTCACATCAAGGCAAAGGTATCATTATTACTTCCGCCTCAATGGTGTACTGATCCCCATAGGGAACATTGTTGTCAGCATTTGACCCATCTAGGGATGCAACCGTGCAACAGTTATTCAAACTAATCAATTTAATTGATTATAATACCAAAAAATACAGATAGGCCTAATCGATTGTCCTAAATAGGCCTAAATAATTGTCTTGCTCAAGGACACTTCAACATGAAGGTCCTTCCGGTACCCAGAAAGCCGCATTACCTCCTGAGCCACTGCCAAACATACACCATAACTCTGACATACACTGGAACATAGTTGACTTAAGTTCACTTTATCGATGTACAATCTTGTCATGGTATATTCCAGATTCCATTTGCAATACCCTGCCATAGCAATTCTCCTAACACACTGTTGCCCTCAGGCAAAAAAAAAGAAATGCAATTTTGCCAATAGTTGAGAATCTGACACTTAAATAATTTACGCACAAATGTCAGCCAGAAATGGAAGCGAGTCGTGCTGCAACTCAAACTCACACAGTATGAGAGCTCAGGGTGAACTCAATGCAATCCGTGAAGTGCATTGGACTGGAAAGAAAGAAGAAAATTAGTTATTTCCACCTAGCCACTGTGATCTGGAGGTTTTTGTTAATTCTACTGTTTTGGAATTGGAACTCTACTATTATATGGATGTTCTTAAAAGTGATTGTCTAATAATGTTTTCCTGCATGTGCGTGCAGGAAAACAGGGAACGTGATTCTTATGTATTGCCCTATCATGTGAGCTTGTAGATCGGCTCTGTACGTAAAAGTATAAAGCAGGGTTTTCATTTGGGAAAATAATAGTATAGGTTTCATTCAGACTGAATGGACTGTTGGTACACAAACAATACATAATTCACTTAACAATCCATGCATTTTTGATAATTGGTCTGATGCCGATCGCAATTTTGGACAGTCCTAAATCACTGATTACCAGTGTTTTGACTGATATTTTATCAACAATGCAAAATGAATGTTCACAAATGTGATTTTTTTTTATTTATCTAAAATTATAAAATAGCCGATCTAGATCAGCATATTTTTGTATTTTATTTCAGAAATAATTTAAAAGGTTTACCTATAATAATAGAGATGGATAGTCAAATGAGTTCAGATAAATTGGCCAATACCCTACAATTCCTTGGCATCCATTGCTGTGGTTTAGGTCAGCCTAAATTAACGTGAGCTCTCGTCGTTTCAGTTGCTGTCTGCTGCACTGGCTGTGACCCTGTTTGATTCCTTTGCTTACTTTATGTTCCTCCATAACTTATTGATGATAGATTCACCTAAGGTCACGTTAACTGAATTTGCCAGATATGAAAGGACTGACGAAAAATACATCTATATATAAAATTCTCGTAAAGAGAGTCGTTCACTTTGAAGACTTGAGATGAAAAGACCATGATAACGTCACTCTCGGGAAGAAACCTTGTATCTCCATATTTAAACTTTATATGTTTTTCGTCACTTAATGCCGTACTTCGGTGTACACGCATTTCAAGCAAAAGCAGTGAAAATGGCAGATCTATAAACTCACGATGCGACACATCATGAGCTTGTAGGTATTATCACTATTTCTGAAGGTTTTCGTATTGAAATCATAATAGCAGGTGGTTGTGATACCGTTCTGACAGCGTGAATGCTTCAGGTGTTCAGCGAGGTGTGGCACGCCACACGGCGTCGGCTATAACGTGACCTCATTTGAAAAGTTACAGCATTGGACATACAAGGTTTCCAAGTGATGGCGACAATAAGAAAAACGCTCTTGTTTCTTTTTGCTCTGTGATTTTCCTACATTCCTCCTGGTTTGGCACACACTCCTTTGTGCTGCGTTACAATGCTGTAATTTCACATGAAGGTCAGCCTTGTTTGGCTGTATGTATGGTAAAGCACATCGCATTGAGGACTGGAGTGATCCTAACAAAATGGAAGCCAGAACAAAGGTTTGCCTGTAGGCGGTTGCAAGATGAAGCCACTTGACACAGCATCACACTAATTGCTGCCCACAAATTATGCGTTATGAATTCATTATGCATACTTACATTTCACAGTTTTGTTTAAAACAAATTCTGAGGTTTACGAAAATCTACAACCTTGAAGAGGGATCCACACGTAATTTCGATGGAGCATTAGTCTGACATGCGGGAACCGCTCAAACATGCGCTGCTCCCGTGCTTGCGGTTATGGTTAGGTTAGGGTTTGACTTGAGGTAGGTTGTCGTTTGTCGGACCAATGACTAGTCTGAACTTGAAGATTGTCTATAAAATTGGTATTAAACAGAGCAGTTAACTCTTTTTCCCCCAAGTCCGTAAATGTATACGGACGTAGACGTTAGGTGGTGTCATATCCCAGGTCCGTATATATATGTTCCCCAACGTATACTCCGTCTATATAATGGTTGAGGCCTACGGAAGCTTTTAACATTGGTCCGGTTCCTATAGCAACGCCCCACCGTTCCAACTATGGGATTGCAAATATGATCTCAATGCCAACCAGTTGAAAGGAGGATTTTCAACCCACTGGGAACTGGGGTTTATGCTAACAGCTTGCAGTAGAAATAGATTTAATGTACGCATGTATGTTTTGTAATGATTTAATCTAAATCTGCAAAGTAACTAAAGCTGTCAAATTATTGCACTTAAAAAGTATGTTTGTCTCTGAGGTGCAACCATTGTTGTCGCTCACTTCAAGACAAAGCCAATTTAATTATGTTCAAAAAGGGTCTTGAGAAAACATGTTTACATACATGAAGCAAACCAAACGATTCAATACAAATAAATGCAAGTACAGTACATGTCATGGTTAATTGAAGCCACTTCACACAGCTTCACACTAATTGCTACAAACAAAAGGTGTTTCAGCGCATGTCAATCGAGCCTTCAACCATTTTCCATCACCGCTCAACCATTTTCACACCTAATGTAGGGGCGTATGCTGTTGATAAGATGTGAGTCCACTTCTCTACACCTCAGCTATGTACAGTACATCACTTCTCCACCAAACATAAAAATAAGAACATGACGCGTGGGAGCGGGTCTGCTTTTTCTCCATTATCCATAACCATAAATAAATCCACATAGGCTACACTGCAAAATGTTGTGCATGAGTGTGAATTTAACCCCCTACCAACCAGGATTAATTAATGCATTTGATGTAATTCACACCAGGATTTTCCCCCGTTCAACACTTATTTTGATGTTACTTACACTGTGTGATTGGCGATGAGAAAGGCTGATCGCGACCATTACAGCGTTGGCTATGGGCCGTGGAATAAACCTTGTTTTGACCAGAAATTCCATCTGGGACACAGAATTGGAGATAAAAGCGATTGAAAGAAACATAGTGGGCGCGGGAGCGTGCGCAATTCAAGATGGCGCGCCCCATTGCTGTTGACAACATCAGCTAGCAACCCAATGCTAATGTAAGTAGCATTATGACTTGATCGATATTGAGCAGTATAAAAGACCAATACCGTACATGATCTACGGCTGGTGGGGAGTGTGGTATTTATTAAGAACCTAAATGGACCCTGATGTGTTTATTTGAACAAGCTGAGAGTTAAATTAACATATTTTGCTGTGTGGATAACAATAATAATGTTGCCTCTATCATGTTTATTAATGCGGTTTCAGGGAGACACTCCCATTTCCTGCAAAGCACATTTAAACAAAGATTACAAACCGTATATCAACCGTACATCAATACGCCTATGAGTCATCTCATGAAAGACAGGATTGTGTGGACAAAGAGGGAGAGCTACTCATGGTGGGATGAAAGGTGTGGGAATACCTTGCGCTTTTCGCTCCAAGGTCATCCATCCCTGCTTGCCACAGGCCGTCGGCAAAGCTACAAAACGTTGCTGTCGGGCAGAAAGCTCATAACTCCACTTTTCATGTCTATATGCCCCCACTTCATCATACAATTGTCAATCAAAAGTAGTGAAAATATGAGCAAAGTGTCATGAACATCTCAGATAGATCATTTTCAAGAATGGTCTTGGACATTCATGGTTTCTGGCCCGGTGTCCTCTGGATTAGGTTTTCGTTTCACAGATTATATTTGTGAGATGAAAGTGTCAGAAGTTTCTCTGCTGAGTTAGACATCAGGAGAGTGCAGGTTGTAGAGAGAGAGAGAGAGAGAATGAATCAGAGGTGTTCAACGGGAACAGGTATCTGAGTTCGCCATCGCTCGAACTCATGCCAAGAGGAAATTGAAATGTCTGTTTTCTGGCTCACGAGTCCAGTGAGTGTGAGGAGGCTGACATGGAGAATTCAGAACACTCGTCTTTGATAACTTTCTCTCTCTATCAGGGTTGTCCTTCATGGCTTCAAATCAATTGTTTCAAAGTAGTGAAAATACTCAAAATAGTAGCTCTACCATGAGAGCTTGTGTCAGCTTGTAGATCACAATTGTTGTGTTCACGCTTAACTTCAAACCCTCTTTAACCTCCGAAACCCTTTGTGAGGGACTCGAGTTGGCTCTGTATATTTGGACCACTTTCCCTCTCTCTACACCAAATGTCTTTGCCAAAAAATAGTCATACCCCCTCAAGCGTTATAACTTTAGGCACGTTGTGAGCTTGTAGATTGCCTATTTTTGGCTAATGTTCCCCCCAGAATATGGATGCTGGTGAGTGGTTAATGATCTGTAATAACATGAAAAACCAGGATACATGTACGTGTGCAGTCCTACAACTGCCAGTCTCAATGATATTATATGGTTATTTACGTTTATTTATAATGTCCTTTTCAATAGATCACTCAATTTGGTTGTAATAACAATTTAGTCTACAAGCTCTCAACACATTGTGGTATTGCTACTTTTAAAATCCTTCTCCCAGCACTGGCCTTATACCCTCTGCCTGCAAGAGATTAAGGAAGCGTAAAGAGGAAGTGTCAGGTGAAAGGTTGCTTTGCAAGCCAAAGCAGTGCTGTCCAAAGGCGCCATTGATCCAGCATCCCCGACAGAGGACACGCCCAACCGGTGGAAGTAGTCTCACAGCGGTAGTGGACAGGTGTTCGCTCGATATCTGTCCCACTTCTCTGACCTTAAAGCTTTTAATCAGCTCGGCCAGAGAGCTTGTAAATCCTGTCAAACAATGAAGCGGGGCCAGTAGTGTAGACACAGCGCGGGAGGGGCAGCACGAGTGTAAAGAGCTTCCAAATAGTGGCCGTATGAAACCCGGAGAAAATATTGAATGTTTTCTGTGTGTGTGCGATTTACAACGATTTCTCCAAAGGATATCCCCCACCGGCGAGGCCCCTGTGCCATTCATTTGGCCCAGCGGAGAGCACTAAAGCCTGCCAGTGTGGGTTTTCTATGTTGTCAAATGTCAACATCGTAGGGGCTCACCTGCACAATTACTGTACCTCTGGTTAGCAACTTAGCAGGAGAAGCCAAAAAAGGAGGAGTCCTGTCAGGCGGCTGGTTCATTCAGATATTGTCACTGCCCTTATGTCCAGAACCGTTCCTTTTTCACTATTATCCAAATAAAAGAGTGTCGCATTGTGACACGTGAGCATGTAGATCTGCTATTTTCATTACTTTTGTGAGACACTCTTGTATGATGAAGTAGGGCATTCATTTATGAAAAATCACACCTGTGTGAACTGAGCGGTGCAACTATACATTTATAGTTACTGTACTGTACTGCTCTATATTGTATTGTATTTGTAGTGTACTGTGCTCTCTACTGTACTTTGATTATTTCTGGAAAAAATCTTTGAGAAATAACATAGTTACCGTGTGGGGGGGTCCCCGGAACATCCAGACCCCCAGGAACGTGCCAAGGGTGCCGGCCCGGTTCCGGCGAGCCGCCCCATGCCCGAAGCCGTCGAGGAATGACAGTTACCGTGTGTGTGTGTGTGTCTGTGTGTGTGTGTGTGTGTGCGCGCAAAGGTTCTGCTGTTTCCACAAGTGTGTACGTACGAGTCAGACCCCCTCTATGTTCTCTATGGCCTTATTTCATTATTTGTCTCAACCGCTTATGTTCATATTGTCTGCCCAATATGTTTGAACACAAAGCGACGCACTGTTATATTGCACTTAGTAGCAGCAGCTGTCTGTCGGCCAAGCATTCACACACAGCAGGCAGTCACACACTGTTTAAGATTATGTTGAGGTGTGCAATTAAATCTAGTCGCTCGCAGCTTTCTTTCCCTGTTGGTCCTTTTTAATAAAGGGGGGCACTGTCACCATTTTCAACATTGGCTCTATTGTTGCGGGGTTAATTTTTCATTAGCAGCCATGAAACTGATCCGGATTGTCTTCTGTTTCTCTCTGATATGCCACTGGAAGCTGTGCGGAACACTTGACAGTGACATCACCATGGCTAAATCGGCTTAATGTGAAACTATAGCCCTCACTTCCTGGTTGTTAGCCACTACCCTCCTCTGTGGTGCATTTTCACAGTAACTCAGGTCTGTGTTGATTCATGTCCTAGGATTCCCAAGCCAATGCAAAAAACTATTGAGGAGGGAGATCACTGTACATAGTTCTAATGCCCATAACCTTTGTTTAGGCAACCCGAACATACATTGTTGCCCAAGGAAGAGTTTTTAGTGGAAATGTGTTCCCGGGTCTGTAAGATGTTAAGCCAAGTGTGTGTTAGTTTGTCTAAACAAACGTTCCAAAAATAGCTCTTTAAAGGAATTAAAACTAGTATTATTTTGCACTCACCTCAATAGTTTTTATTTATTAATATAAACACCATATGGGCGTATCCGTATGGTTGAGAATTTCATCATGGGAACGACAGCCAAAACAGAGATACATGGCTTGTTCTGTAAACGTTGTTTTTATAAGCATTATGATAATAACCATCAAAGATGAAGTGAAAGTGCACATTAACTGGGTCAATAGTTCCTTCTTTTGTAGTGGTGTCTTGTAATCCCTTATGGTATGGGACACAAAGTAATCCGTACATCACTACATTCATGCATGGGTTTTCATCGTTGATTCAGCTGCTGCTTGTAATATTTAATGCTTTCTTTAATGTCCTCAGTCTGCGCCTTAAGTCGGCAAAGCCCCCACTCTCTGGATTTTCCCAGCACCAACCACCCTTTCAAAAAGCAAACAAACCTACAGTATGGTGATTTCATTTCCTGGCCACATGCCATAACCCCTAACCCACTGGCCCACCCACCGTAACCCTAACCCACCGGCCCACCCACCAGGGCTCTTGTGGTGATGAACTCGGGGGAAAGAATCCTAACTTTCACCTATGAGAGCTTTTGCATATATTCTTACAGTACAACATAGTCCCTCCTGAATTATTTGCATTAAACTAGTTGTACTTTTCAGTGGTGGAAAGTAACTCATTTCGAGTTACTTTTCAATATTTTATACTTCTACTCCACTACATCTCTAAAGCAAATATTGTACTATTTATTTGAAAACTTACAAGTTACTTAGTAGATTTTCATTATTATTACAAAACATCAACCACTCAAGCCGTATTTGATAGTTTGTCTAGCCTACAAAGTTGAAAATGCGTAATGAGTATTTGTATACGTACAGTGTAGTGATATTGCTCCTGTATGCACTGGCATGTGCAGGACCCTATAGAATGGCCTATGTCTCCATGTCAGTGTATTGTTCCATCTCTTTCAGAGCGGCATGCACACTGGAGTATAAGTCATACCACCCTGCTCAGTCTCTCCCCTCTACTCGCTGTGGCTTTGCGGTTATGTGCCTGTGTCTCCATGGCCTGTTACTGTGCGCTTTGAAAAGCTAATGGCAGACTGTGCATTTTCACTGCGGCTACTGCATGCCGTTTCATCCATCCTGCTACGGCAGTCAGACATTGTCACTTTAATGAGGGATGAGGCTTCATATGCTTGGCATCAGTGCTGGAAGAAGTACTTTACTATTTATTTTACTTCAAATAAAGTAGCAATACCACAATGGAGAAATCTGTGTAAATGTCCTGTGTTAAAAACTTTAAATTATTGGCTTTAGAATTATACTTATAGTGCCAAAATCAAAAGTGACCATCGTGTAGAAGATCCCACTTACCAATTTGTCAAAATCTTTTTAGGAAATAGCTGACCTACAAGCTCACAACGCAGCACGAGGACAATGTATAAAATAGGGCTTACTGCAAGTAGTTAAAGTATGTTTTGTAATAATAATAATTATAATAATATAAATCTACAAAGTAACATGTACAGTTATTAAAAGTTTTCAAATCGTAGTTTAAAAAAAGTATCAAGCATTGAAAAATGGAAAAAGTACAGTAATTGAGTAAGTGTACTTAGTTACAGTACTTCCTATTGCCTGCCGCAGCAGTTAAACATTGTCAGTCTAATGAGGGATGCTGCATATGCTTGGCATGCCTCAGCCATAAATCCAATGAAGGGGAAGTCGCTCTCCAGAACATTTTATTTCATGTTTCTAAGTATTCCACTGCATGGATCGAAATGAGGGCTCTTCAGCACTCTCCTGGATATATCGGCGCAGTCTGAACTTTTTAAATAATATATATATTTTTTGGACATACAAGGTTTCTGCCCAACAGCGATGATAGTCTGTGTACAGTATGAGGTTATGTACTTACAGTAATAATGTTTACTCTTCCAAACACTTCTCTTTAAAGTTGGCGTGGCATAGATATAGAGGTTATATTAGAGGGAAAAAGATACAGCACACACTAGTAGAAACCTAGCTCTGGTCCATAGCCAATGCTTCTATGATTCTGCCCTGCATTGGCTATGCTACTTTCGCTTTTAAATATCACATGGAACTCAGACCAGCCTCTCCTTTTTAGCGCACTCTGAGCCCCCCACCACACGTATATAAACGGTACTTTTTGGCCAAAAAGGGATTTTGTTTCCACCGGGAAAAAAAACTTTTAGTTACTCCGATGCGCCCTCTACCGATATTGCCCAGAGAATTGCCTCATAGAGAATATTTTTCCTCCCTTTCTGGCCAAAAGTACCGTTTATACGTGTGGTGGGGGGCTCAGAGTGCGTCCACTAAGGAAATTAGGCTTTCTAATGACACAACCCGCCTTTGTTTTGGTGAGTAGCAAAAACGTTTCTTTTTATTTACGCTAAAGAGGAGAGGCTGGTCTGAGTTCCATGTGAGCGTTAAAAGCGAAAGTAGCATAGCCAATGCAGGGCAGAATCATAGAAGCATTGGCTATGGACCAGAGCTAGTAGAAACCATACAAATTGACATAAATATACTTGCAGACTCTCAGAAATAGTGATTTGCATTATGCTATTCCCCTTAGCACGGCTTTTCGCCGTCGGACCGAAACTATCCCCATATTTCGTGTTTTCATACTTATTTTCATAAAATGAATGCCTTTGTGGTGGAATATGTGAATCATCAAGCTCACAATGCTCACAATTTCTGCTATCTTCCCATTTCCAGAAAAGTAACTGTTTTGGACAAGCGACAGCACGCAGCTCGAGGTGTAGCTTGTAAACATAATATAATGGGCCTCACAGTGAGCCGGGAGTAGAATGTAAAACAGGGTATACTCTGTATGTTGAGAGCGAGCTGAGACGACTTGTGGGAAAGTCAATACTCGATCACAGCTGGAGAGCACATGGAGCAGAATGTGAACGGGGTCTTTGAGATGTGGTGAGCATTCCAATGGTTAGATGTATGTGGAACATGAGGCATCGACTCTGAATGCCCCCCCCCACTCCACTCTGGAAAGATAGAGGCTGTGGTCATCATGGTTTAGGAAATGGCTCAGCCCCTGGTCTCGGAGTTCTGCCGGGAACCGCGAGATTTCACTGTGGTTCACGATCAGAAACATGAAAAGGGGTAAATTGGCGAAGGCTGAGGTCCAAGCATTCATAGTGAAATGCGTTTTGTTAATCTGTACCATGTGTTATTATCCTTAGATGTTGTAATATTCTCACCTTTTTTGTGTTTTAATATCTCTCTCTCTCTCTCTCTCTCTCTCTCTCTCTCTCTCTCTCTCGTCTGTAAATTTAGTTAAGCTTACAGCAGTAGTGTTTCTCACTGGGGTGGGGTCCCCGAGGGGTTGCCAGGGATTATTTGAAAATAGCTAATCTATAAAGTTGTTGATCGGCTATTTAAAAATAAAAATAATCTTGAAATGTGAAACATTAAGAATACAAATCTTGTATGGTGGTCCCTGGCACAAAATATTTTCAGACTGGGGGGTCTGCAGCCAAATAAATATGAATTTGGGATTCCTTGACATAACTAACGTTTGAGACCCACTGCATCAAAATATAGTTATCCTTACGCTATGTGCCAACAAAGCAGATTGTATTAACTAAAGATAATGTGTCTGCTGTTATGTGTCAGACTTGTTTATATGAAGCGCTGTTGCTTGACGTGCAAAATGCCAAAAGAAACATGGTGCTAACGACGCAGCTAATGCTGCAGGCTCCCTGCTTACTGCATCACAAAGTCCAGATCAGAAACACAGTTTTTTTAACATCGCTTATCGCCTTGGCTCAAATAAGCATGGCTTTTACAAACTGTATCTGCTTAAGGGAGACAATGCAGGTTAATTTATCCTTCCTACAGCCCGTAGTGTAATAACATGAAACTATTCTCTGTGCCTGACATTGTGATTGAGAAGCGAAATTAATCATCTCTTGGATATGTTGTGCTTAATTCTTAGTTGCACGTGTGTGCACACAGGCATTGACTGTTTGATTGCAACAATATTCTTTCCTTTTTTTCCCTCCCCTTTTTCTCCCCATTTAAACCAGATGGGTCTCCAGATGACAGTAAACTATTAATACCTAATTGTCCTAAAATAATAATAAAATTTATAAATACATTAAATTAATAAATAAAACATGGATTCCATTGAAAATCCCATTAAAAATGCGAGTACAATTACACAATCGTCTGATTTTGAGCTAATCACAATACCAGTAGGACCCCGCCCCACAGGGTTGAGAATGGCTGATGTGAAATGTCACAATGGTGATGGCCCTTATTACCGTGGCGACTCTCTACTTTTACACAATAACAGCACCCTGAGCATGTCCGCAGTGACGCATACTAGTGTTTAATTGATGAGCAGACAGGGACTTCAGCCAGCCTCGCCCACTCCATCTAGAGTGTGAATTCCCACTCGTACATGCTAATGGCTGCTGTGGCACGGACACAAGCAAAGCCGCCGTGGAAGAGAAACGGCACGGTCCATCATCCCCACCAAGCTGCCGCTGTCTGTGTGCACAATTGCCACCCCATACGTTCTACTTATGTCCCTCGCTCGATTAAACATGCACTTTGATGGCTGCAAGTGCCTCTAATATTTCCTATGCAAACCTTTAAAAAATGCATGATGTGCACAAGATTAATTTCCTTACAGGAAATCTACAGAGACCCCCTTATCTGCAAAAAATATCAGTAAGTAATCAAATATTGATCGTATAGCTTCTCTTTTTAGTAGTCATGCAACAGTTCATCACAGCATGGTTCTTTAGTGCCTGAAGTCCACCTGACCCTCATCCTGTAGGACACCGTGCTTCCTTTTGGTAACACAAAGCAAGAAAAAAAGAAAAGGCCAGTGTAGGTCAATTGCCAGCAGTGGCAGCATTCTGTGCTCTCTCTGGATGTCTCAAAAGGTCATCATGATGCGCGCTGTGTGGATTTTTGTCTGGCCAGTATCGAGAGTTATTGTCGTGTTAATTTGGTTTCAACAGCATGTTCAAGCATGTATTGTATACAGTATATCGTCACTGTCAGGCATCTCCATATTTAAACTAAAAGTAGACCATTATGTAATTTCCGAAATGAATGCCCTCCTTTGTTGTACGGCTGGTGTATGGCCAAAAATGGCTGATCTACTATAACACATTTTGAAAGTGCAGGGGTTCTTTCCCCCAATTCCGGTTTTGGACATACAAGGTTTCTAGTTTCAGGATAGACCTAGACTATAAATTTGAGAAAATGTTTTATAATGTATAAAGTCCTGCCTCATTTTATGGATATGGGTTTGTAGCCTCCTATTTTTTAGAGAGTTTAGCCTATCTTTGCTTGTGGACAATAGAGCAGATGGTGTGAGCGAAGGATTTGTCATGCATGGATATGGCCAGACTCTTTCGCGGCACTTTTTGGCAGGAATTTAGCTGCATTTCATGCTGGATTTAGAAGTGCATGCAGTGTGAGGTATTTATGCTGTTGCAACTCAAATCACACAGGTACCTCTCTCCGAAGCAACATGTATGAACAAACAGCTCAGTGCCTTATTATGGACAGATCTGTTTCAGCTTTAATTCGGATCTATTATTGATTTTCAGCAGTGTAGCTAGCAATCATTAGGGCTGCACAATTTATTTAAAAAAATATCAAAAACTCCACCCAAGATACAGAATAATTTCAGTATTGACTTCCTCTGTTTCCCAAAACGCAACAGGCTCCATTTTCATTACAGGGAAGGGTAATTCCATCCAGAAAGCCTCCTGGTATATTATGGATTGTGGTGTTGTGCAGACTGCGATGGCCTACAAATGTCACGTGGGAGCTTGCACATCGGCTATATTTTCGGCGAAGAAGTTTGATGTAAAAGAGCAGACCAAGTAGAGCCAAGTGTTGAGGATTTAAAATGGTAAATGGACGAAAACACACTGACGATAGTGCTGTCAAACAAGTCTTGGAAGCTATATCTATGAAATCTATTAAAAAAAATATTGAATCTGCAACACAATTTTATACAATGTGTTGGCCCCCCACAAGCCCTTATTGGCCCCAACATAAGCTCGTATTGGCCCCCCACATGCCCTTTTAAGGGAAAGGGCAGCCCCCCCCTCCCTCTGCACGTACCTGGTAAGCTGTCTCCACCTGCCCGGCTGACATTCTAAGATGCTAAGGATCAGCATCCCTATTTGATGTGTCAGGTGGGCCTTGGGCAAGGCTTTGATAGAAGAAAGGCACTGAAAGTGTCTTCAAGTGCCAAATTGAAGCGGTTTGAAATGATCATATTTTCTGTCATGGAAATCTTTGGATGTATTATAAACCCACGATAAGTACTGTACATCCAGTTTATATAAAGAGAGAGTCGTGGTAACGAAGCGACCGCACCGGCTTGTAAGAGCTATGAGCGTACCCTCCACTTCAGACCTGCACCAATGCAGAGATGTGTGCACGAATGCAAAAGTACATTTAAAAAATGTCACATGCATTAGAAAGACAATATCAGTCACCAGGAAAAAAAAAGTGTTTATGGGGTTTATGGTATATACGTAGGAGGTGTGTGTATCGAAATGTCGAATCAAGCACTGTAAAAACTGTCTACTGGAGTAGACTATAAATTGTCCCCAGAAGTGAAATACCTCTCTAATTCCTAGGTCTTGTACTCCTCCCTACCTGCCTGCCTCCACCAGCGATATGCTTCCCTCACTCTCTCAGACCATAATGCACCACTTTCCATTGCGCTCCTAGCTGGCCCCTTTATTTATTGATTAGCACTTTCTTATTAAGATGTTGAGCCGTCTCCATCCTTTAGCCAGAGGAAAGCTTTGCATTATTGAAAAATAACCAGTGTCAGTCATTGTGTGCACTGTGACTGGACCCAATGCTATCGATGAGATGCTTCCTTTTCTGACTAATTGGCTGGTTCAAGCAAACACTCCCCAAAGGCTAAGCTTAAAACCTGCCTGATAAAGCCTATGAATTACCAGGCAGCACCTGGATAGAACTGAAGAAGTCTTGTTGTAACATGATTGATTGATTGAAGTATTTATTAACAGTTTGCAGAATTATAGTACATTTCAAGCACAACTCTATACAAAAACTGTTAACTGTGAGTGGACGACACCATAAAAGCATTACACTTGTTGACAATAGGGCCCACCGTTTTCAATTCATCAAAACATTTAGAGATGTACAATTATACACTTCCAAAAACAGAAAATCATAGAGGCAAAAAGGGGAAAAACTGTGTGAGGCGAATTTTACGGGGGCCAGTTTTGAGGGATTTGCATGTCTTAAATTGCTTATCTGAAATTTGTACTTGAAAATATAGATTACTATTGAAAGAAAGTGGGAAATGAATGAGTACTTTTGTGTCGAATGCATGTCTTATTTTTTTCCTACTGCTACTTTTAAAGAATGTACAGTACTCCTTCCACCTGCCTGATAAAACACATTAATAATCAGCACCAGGATGGAACTGGAGCAGACTTGTTGTAATGCTCTGTTTTGAACCCCATCGATAGCTGGAGTTTATCCCAGTTTCTGTAAAAGTTTCTGTTGAACCAAAACTGTCCTAGCTCACTGTTCAGGAGAGGGAGTGTCCCTCCTCCCATACCGCTTGTGGACTTTATTTGTTTGGTGACAGTGGATTGCTATCTGGTATCAGTGGGGTGATGTCATCTCTAGCCGTTTTGGTCAGGTAACGTCAGTGTTTACTCTGTGTCACAGAAGCGAAACCTTGTGTAGATAAACGGCAGGGAGGGGGGGTGGGGTGGGGGTGGGTCAGGGTTCTGATATTGTGTTTACACTTGATATGTGACCTCCCACTCCCCCACCGACACAAGAGCTTGTTTTCACTTTGTCCCTTTTGCTTGCTGTTCCTGCAGTCAAAGGGGAATTACATATTTTGACTCAGCACATTTTCTATTTGCCTGAGAAAAAAACATTAATTACAGAAAATCTGGAGAAAATAAATAAATAAACGGCCGTATACTATTTTGTTAGAGAACAAGTGAGAGGTTTCCTTAGAGATGGAATGGGTTATTACTGCAGCACTTCAAAACCACTGTGCCGTGTGGTTCTTCGAAATGCTCTGTAAACAAAAAAAGGAACAGCCTTCCTTTCCCAGGGATTCGTTATACAGATGAATCACGATTGTTGCCCGAAAGGAGAGGACATTGTGGCCCAGCTTATAGCCCCCCCATCGCAGCAGGCAAATTGACTGTCTTCCTTTGACATTTGACAAGCCTTTGGGTTGCTGGAGGGTGCATCTGTGTGGGCTTGCGTTGTGAACCTTATCTCGTCGCCATCGGTTTGAAACCTTGTATGTCCAAAACTGTGGCACGAGTAGGGCATTCATTTACGAATAAATGTAAAAAGTTGAAATAGGGAGATATAAGGTTTCTGCCTGACAACAGAGAAGGGAAAGCCCTCCATTAGTTGAGAGAGAGTCTGAAAGGTGATGTACATTACATTACAACAAATCGATTTAATAAAATGTGTTCAAAATCGATCAATAGAATTGCTAGCCATATGGTGCATGGCTGACTGGTCAATGCTGGAATGATAAAGTTGTCATTTCATAGGCCCTGCTACTGTACGCTTTACACCTCTGGAAGTAGTTGCATTTTCTTCGTATCATTTATCATCTTTGGAAGGAGGCCCAAACCAAAATAAATAGTCCACATAATCATTAAGTTTTACAATGCAGCAGATGTTTCCAGCCGTCCTGCGTTGAATGAGACACTGTATTGCACAAAAAAGCCTGTTTTAAAATCTGAACCAGAGGGTGGGAAATGGGGAACTCTGGGGCCTCCAACCATCTGTTGCAGTATAGGCAGCGAGTGGTTTTTGACTGCCTTTCTCAGGTCCAATGTTTGCATGGGAAAACAAGGTTGAAGTGAACCGCAGTGGCAGGTACAGTGTTTGTTTACCCAAGAGACTAGAGCCACATGGCTCCACCGAATAGTGTTCAAATAGTGAAGTTTGTTGTAGCTTTAAGCAGACTCACTGTTGCATGGAGCTACCCCCCACCACTACCAACATACTGGAGCCTGGAGGTGTGCACGGTGTTGCCACATTTTGCAACTGAAACAAAGTAGCATGATTTCACACACGGGGTCCCCAGCTAAATTAGTAAATGATAAAATATAGCATCTAAATCAGTTGAACAACTTCGATTTATTTTTTGTGCAAAATATGTGAATATGTTTTTTTTTTATATATTAACAGCACAACTCTTGTATGAGGGTCCCTGTCCTGGTACAACATATTTGACAGAGAAACAAGCCCAAAGTCGCTTATAATGAGCAGACATGGCACCACTGAGTGTGCAAGATGTGCGCAGCAGGAAACAATACAATATTGCAATTGCAAATGTGCTTTTTAATTGACATTCTGTGTCATTGAAGCTGCCAAACATTATTTATTTATGTTTGGCATTTGACGGCAAGTAACAACAATAACGTTATCGTCAGCGAAATTGAAGTGATTTTCTGAGAGATCTGGAAGAAACCATTCTTGTTAGCCTAACAGTGCCAATCTTATCACTCTTAGAGTTTGCAGTTAGAGTGATAAGATTGGCATTGTTTGGCTCCCACACACTGATGAAAGAAGAGCGGAATAATGGGAGAGAATTGTGTGTGTGTGTGTGTGTGTGTGTGTGTGTGTGTGTGTGTGTGTGTGTGTGTGTGTGTGTGTGTGTGTGTGTGTGTGTGTGTGTGTGTGTGTGTGTGTGTGTGTGTGTGTGTGTGTGTGTGTGTGTGTGTGTGTGTGTGTGTGTGTGTGTGTGTGTGTGTGTGGGGGGGGGGGGGGGGGGGGGGGGTTATGAACTTATGAATAGGACAGGAGGACCATCAGTGTGGGAACTGGTTCTACATTAAACAACCATTATCCTAGCGTTTAAGACCAGAGCGTATCCAGCACTTGGCCTACAGCGAAGATACACCACCACACAACATGAGATGAAGACAAATACAATGGCTCATTATTCCCCAAAGGTTTATGCATTAAGACATTAGCCTCCCTTTAATTATGCATTTAGCCCATATTTAAACTTTCTGAACAAAAAACAAGTATAGAAATGTGCGTGCGTGCGTGCGTGCATGCATGCGTGTGTGTGTGTGTGTGTGTGTGCGCGCACGTTTGTGAGACATATGTATTATGAGACCTTGTCGTCAGTGGAGTTGTGTTGCCATGGAAACAGCTTGGGTCCTAGTTTATTTCCTGTCAGCTACCTGGCACCTGTCACTGCAACAGGAAATAAACGGGTGATGAACTTTACAGTGTTTATGCTGTCAGGTGTGGAAAGGTCCACTAGAATTGATTTATGTCAATGGTTCTATGAAATGAAATGTTATGTCGAACCCCCAAATTGTTCAAAACAATAGATTGCACACATCGAGTTTGTTGCTGGTGCAAAATGACAGTTTTAAAGAATAAAGTTACAACAGCATTGTTTTGTTTATTTAAAACACAGAAATAACATGGTACAGGTACATCGTTCAGCCACAGTTGGTCATCATCAGATAGACCCCCCCCCCCCCTCCCCCCCTGTGCTGTATTGAAATATCTAGTCAATATGACTGCTGTGACAAAGGTTTTAAAATAATATTTTTGTCAACCGAAACAATAATTCTTTATATTCAAGCAACAGTAAGAAATAACAGCTTCCTGGCTGGAGGTTATGGGGACAGCAATCCACTTCACAACTGATCCTTTATGGTTCATATTATCCAGAACAGCATCTTGTATTCATTCAAGTACACTTTTGTACTGTACAAGTAAATTAATATGAATACAGGACTTTGGACTTATACGAGCATTTCCACTGTGCCAACACTGCCCTGGCACATGCTTCTCCTTGTTGCCTGACGGGCGAATATTCTGTCCACAGTGCTTTTTTGGGAGGCAGGAACGATTGTGTGTCTGTTGCTATCAGCAGGAGGCCAGACGCCACAGCGGCTGTTTTAATGGCGCCCCTCATGTCCAAGCGCTTTGATCCAAGTCAGTTCACCTGGCGCGAATCGACCGCCAAGTCCCCCTCTCCTTTTCACCCTCTTGACAGCCTGTGCAATGCTTCCTCCTTTGTTTGTTTACCCTGGCCTTACAGAAATAGGACCTCTCTCTCTCTCTCTCTCTCTCTCTCTCTCTCTCTCTCTCTCTCTCTCCCTCCCTTCTTAAGAGGTCGAATCCCCAGGTGTATTTGAGCGTGAATGTCCTCTCAGTCACCCTCGTCTCAGAACAAAGCCATGCCCGTGGTACCCCTCTACACCCCATCTCAGCTCCACCTCTCTCTTTGTTTAACTCCTTCTCTTCCCAGGTCTTTTTCTGCTATTTTGCGTATCCCAAAATATTTTATTTCCTTCCTTAAACACAACCTTCTCTCTCTCTCTCTCTCTCTCTCTCTCTCTCTCTCTCTCTCTCTCTCTCTCTCTTTGCCGCACTGCCTGACAATAGCGATCAGCCTTTTCTTTTGTGTTCAGTCGATGACTGTACTCCCTTGCATGCAGCCTCTGCAGTTTGGCTTGGCATGGGCTGTAATTTGAGCTCTAGGAAAAGACTGCTCCTCGAGCGGAGTGAGGTCCCTCGTGGGGGCCTCCCCAGGTCCTTCACACACGTGTGTGTGTGTGTGTGTGTGTGTTGGGGGGGGGGGGGTTTGGCTCCTCGGCTGTGTAATTACGTCTTCCCCTCTGGTTTGCATTTGCGTGGGCTTGCTGCTTAGGCAGAAGTGTGCTCACAAAAAGTGCTCCATCCCAGTGTTTTGTTAAGCCCCTGATGTTGTCGTGCACCGGTGTTGTGTGCCAAGAATAGCTGACCTACAAGAACATGTCACATCCGAGTATGCGTTGTACCTGAGCTTGTAGGTCTGCTATTTTCAGCCGACGACGGAGCATAAATTTGGCTTCAGCCTTCAAGATGGGAAGGAGGCCTGCCATCTAGTACATATTTATGAGTTTTCATAGACTCCTCTTCACCCCATCCTCACATCGCTGGGTCCTAATATTAAACTTTAACTAGTGTTGGCACACGGCAAAATTGTGTTTTGCTGCTATCGAAACGCCATCATACCATAAAGCCCTGGCACGGCGGACCAATCTCGAGGCGAGGTGATAAAATAACGCGAGTAAAGCCCCCAGCGGGGGCCGCGACAAGGACACAGGTGCTTCTTCAAGGTACTAGTAGATTGACAAGGTTGCCAGTTCCTCGCTGTCAAATGGCATTAGTAAATCAATCTGTCATCTTCAAAATCCCTGAAGTTTTAAATCTGTAGAGTGGTGGGTCTTGTCGATGAGGACAGGGGGAAATGAAAAATGATGTGCGCTCAGCGACTTGAAAAAGGTTGTCACTTGGATGTGTGTGTGTGTGTGTGTGTGTGTGTGTGTGTGTGTGTGTGCACGCGCGTGTACGTGCGCGTGTGCATTTATTTCTTTCTTTATCTGATTGGCCTTTCGGCCCGTTCTCGTACTGAGGGTGAAATTGGCCTCCCTCTCATAATACTCTGCTTTACACAATGCAATTCATTCAGCAGCATGAAGGCTGCGCGACCAAGAGAGCCACGCTATATAAATAAAGGTACATTTATTTCAGAGTCAACGGGTTCGTCGTTGAACCAGCATGTTTCTATTGGTTTCAATATCGTTGCTGTCGGGCACGCACCTCTTATCTCCATATTTTAACTTTTAGGTGTTTTCGTATAC
>NC_137870.1:17860558-17870558 GCF_963924005.1 Protomyctophum bolini | reverse complement strand
TGGTGTTGCCAATGTGATCGAGCATGATCGGGTCTGGCGCAGAGCAGCACATGTGAACGCACTACGTACTGTAGTAGGCCCGAGTTGACTCATTTAGCTTTCATTGCGTGTGGTTGGTATTGACTGCAATGGTCCTTGGGCTCTTGTTAATCGAAATTAAATGCTGTTTTTTCCTACCCTCCTTTTTCTTTTAGTAACCTCCTATCTCCATGTTTCACCTTTTTATTTTTGTTTTGTTTTGTTTAGTTTTTCTTTTCGTGAATTAACTTTGTCTCATACCACAGTGTCCCACAAAGGTAGCACAAAAATAGGCAAACTACAAGCTCATAAATAATGCACTATGCTGTGATGCATTGTGAGCTTGTAGATGTGCCTTTTTTGCTACTTTTATCCTTTTATAAGTTAAAGTGCAAGTCTTTGCATTGGCCTGTGGGAGTTATACATGTTGAACCAATGAAAGTATCCACAAGCGCTTGTGAGAAAAAAATGACTACATTTGGAACAACGGTTATTTTCTTTCCACCATCGGACATACAAGGTTTCCGCCCGACGGCAACATCTTGTTAATCGTAATCTAATTGTGTTTTCTTTCTTCCTTCCTCTCAGGTGCCGAGGGACAGACGGTCCAGATGGAGTCGGTGAAGTCGGGCTTCGTGGGCGCTCAGGTGGAGCTGCGCTGCATCTTCGTGAACAGCCAACCGCCCGTGAAGATCTCCCAGGTCACCTGGCAGAAGTTCCTCAACGGCACCAAGCAGAACGTGGCCATCGCCAACCCTGCCCTCGGCGTGTCCGTGCTGGCGCCGTTCAAGGACCGGGTTAACTTCAAGCACGAGGCGGTCCGCAGCTCGCAGCTGGAGGACACCACCATCGTATTCAGCAGCCTGCGGCTGTCTGACGAGGCGGCGTACATCTGCGAGTACACCACTTTCCCCGCGGGGAACCGCGAGAACATGGTTAACCTCACCGTGTACGGTAAGGACTTGGAAGAATGCGGGTGGGCCACGCGGGCACAGATGGATTTGTGACAGAATTGTCAGGACATTATCTTTTTCACGATTAACACCCCGAACGCCCGGGGTTATTTAATCCATTAAATCATAGCGTGTTAAGGTACTTTCAAACGGGCAGCGATTAACACGCCTAGTAATTATCTAGGCGTGTTATTTCATTATCAATGAGACCTGCGTTTTTTTATGTACGCACGGAGAAGTCGAGGGCAGACAACGCAAGCATATTTACGTGGGCGCGGTCCCGTGAAATTGTTGCGCGTGTGCTCGTTTCGTGCACACGCCCGCAACTGAACGGTCCTGGATTCTGTTTAGCTTTTTTTACGCTTGCATTGTCGCGCCCCTCTTGAGCAGACCTTTCCCGTTTTCCCAGCTGTTCTTTCTACCCCCGTCTACATTGAATGTTAGATGTCACCAGACATACCAGTTGGCTAAAATCACTGATCGTCGTTGCTGTTAGGCTGAAACCTCTTATCTCCATATTTTAACTTATTTTCGTGAATGAATGCCCCACTTGATCATACTACAACATCACAAATCACGTTAGTTTGTAAATAGTAGAACAACGTGGCGCGAAGCAAAGCGATTTGAGCTTGTTGATCTGCTTTTTTTTGCTATTTTTGAATTTGAATCTAGAAAAGTTACAGTTTTGGACATACAAGGTTTCCACCCGACAGAGACGTCAACCATTAACATCACATCTCCATGCATCTAATTATACAATTAGTAATTCTCAGGGGGAAGACCTCACACGCTCCCTTCCTGCAACACACAGTAATATTACGTTGTGTAAATTGTTTGGGTTTTTTTTTTGGGGGGGGGGGGTAAATATAATTATAGTATACCTAAAAAAAAGAGAAAACTAGTTGAAACGGAAAGAACAACTTGTAATAATCCCTTTGGTTTTTTTTGTTGATGAAATGCCAAGGGTTTTGTTTTTCTTCTGGCAGACAGGCCGCTTTGAAAGGGCTGCGTGTTGCCTCTGATTAGAGATCTAATTAGAAATTAAGTGTCACTGTGTTTTTCATTAAGCTCCGGCAAAGGAAAAGCACTTGGCTGAAGTATAGTCCCTGTTGTCAACTCCAGGTCTCCCATTTTTGTTCATCAAGTCTGCCCGGCTCCATTAGCACTGCCTTGGCTCGTGGAATGTCAAGAACCTGAGCATACAGTAGATAGATACTTCACAGTGTTCTAAAAGAACTCTTCATACAGTGGTCGAAAGTAACTAAGTATTAAGCACTATTGGCTACTTATGTATAACATTGAGGGACTTTTACATTACTGGTACTTGAGTATTTCCATTTTTCTATATTTTATACTCCAATACATCTCAGTGGCAAATATTGTACTATATTTTATTTTTATACTGAAATTATTTTCAGTATATTTGCTGATTGTTTTGTCTTAATACAAAACCCTATTCTTCAACTATTTCAAAATAGCCGATCTACAAGCTCAAAATGTGTTTGCGGTCCTATAGTTGTGAATTTGTAGACCACCTATTTCATTTTTAAATATCTTCACAACAAAATTGTGTATGTTTACTTTTACAGTACAGCTTGACGACAATACATTTTTACTTTTACAGTACAGTTTTTTTTATAAAAATAAGTTTACTTGCTTGTAACAGTATTTCTAGTTTCTACATTCTGATATGTCTACTTTCTCTTAAGTTAAAAAATAATAATAATCCAAAACTGAAGAGGCTTCTTCATATCATACAAATACACACTTCATAACTCCCTACAGTTGTGCAATTGCTTGAGCTTAAGGCAGCCTTTTGATGTTCTGTGTGAGCAAATTGGTAATTGGCAGCTCTCAAAGGATTTAAATTGGATGACTGTACTGTATTTGGAACGGCAAATGGCTTCTGCATCTGTGTAAGCATGTGTCAACTGATTTGGCTAGAACGGAAAGAAGGCAGGTCTTTCCTTGATTTTAATCACCGCTAAATTGCCTTTTCATCACAACCCCAGTAATTGTCTCCACCAGGCCGAAGGCATGGGGGGGAGAGTATGTTTTGCAACTCCGTCCGTCCGTGTGTCCGTCTGTGGACAGCTAATCTCTGGCATTGTTGGCTATAAATGGCCCTTTCAGAACGTCCCGGCCCTGTTGGGCCCAGTGGAAAAAATGCCTTGAAAATGAAATAATAAATAAAGTCTAATTTCACATTAATCGCCTGTAGTAGTATGATTTGGTTTATGTCATTGGACTGGCCACATGAAGTGAACGGAGTTGTCGTAACTCTGTCTTACTCTATGGCTCTGGGCTCGGCTGGTCTGTCTTACTCTATGGCTCTGGGCTCGGCTGGTCTGTCTTACTCTATGGCTCTGGGCTCGGCTGGTCTGCAAGCAGTTCACAGCTCGCCTCGCTCGCCCTTGCGGAGCGTACACCGCTTGCTCACGTTCAGAGGCGAGACTGCTTTGCATGCCGCAGACATGTTCCTCTTATCATCCTCATTCATCCATTTAATTATAATGAATCTGTGTGTGTGTGTGTGTGTGTGTGTGCGTGTGCGCGTGCGCATGCATGTGTGCGTGCGTGCGTGTGTGTGTGTGTGTGCGTGAGTGCGTGCAGCAAGTAATTCCCTGTAGAAACATAGTGACTTCTCCCCAAAAGGACAACTTTATTTTTCCATCTTGAATGTCTACCACACAGGTCTGCAACTCTGAGTGTAAGGTTCCATTTGTACATTCTTCAGAGTTATGATGGTCCTTAAAATGAAAACCTTTGAGAACCACCAGTATTGTAATTGTATATAGCAGACGTAAAGTCCATGTATGTACAGTATACTAGCTCTGACAGCGTGATTATACCGGTCCTGGAAACGGTTCCAAATGTGAGGGAACCGATTCCAGTTCCTTCATTGTTGGTTCTGGTTTCTCCGACCCTAATTGTAAGTTAAACTGCTCTATGAAATGGATTGCTTCAATGCAAAAATAAACACACAAAATGTGGTCACAAAGCAAAAAGAAATATTTTAAATTCCCATCCCTAACTCCGGTCCGCCTCGGCCTCTCTCTCTCTCTCTCCCTACAGCTCGGCCTATGACCCTAATGACCTTGACGTCGCCGACTATCGTGGCGAGGCCGCAGAAACGCAAGATGACGGTGGCCACTTGTCTGTCGGCCAACGGGAAGCCCCCCAGCGTGATCAGGTGGGACACCAGACTGAAGGGGGAGGTCCAGTTACAGGAGACACGCAACGCCAACGGCACCATCACCATCCGCAGCAACTACATCGTGGTGCCGAGCCGCGAGACGCACAAGCAGAAGCTCACCTGCATCGTGACGTACCGCACCGAGAGGATCATGGAGAGCGTGGTGCTCAACGTACAGTGTAAGACAGTGCAGTGTTGATTTTGTCATTTGAGGGGGAAAAAATCGTCTTTTTTCACTGACAAAAAACTAAATTAAAACTAAGCTATGATGACTAAAACTAAGACTAATGTTAGGGAGGGTACTAGTGGAGAAGAGATCCAGTAGAACTAATTTTTATGTTTGGTTGCATGCTGAAAATGGCAGATCCAGGCCTGCCAAAACCACTCCGCCCCTAATGTGCTGCCATAGCTGAATGGTTAGAGAGGCATGATTAGAGAGCCCGCTAGGGGATCCGGGGGTCCCGGATGTCCCATGGTACAATTCCAGCCCTCAGCGTTGTCAAAGTCAAGTATCCCTGAACAAGACACACTTGACCCCTAACTGCTCCCCCCTCCACTCTCCTGTGGGCAGCACAGAGGAGAGCAGAGCATAGCTGGAGGACCGCGGAACCCCTTAGCTTAGCTGGCAACAATTTCACTCTGAAGACGTCAAATGGGTGCCAGCTACCACATGGGTGACGGATTTGACCATAAGTCAAAGGGTTCACATGTCGAGGGTACCCGTAATTGTGACGTTGCATGCTCACTTAGGGGGACGAAGATCACATATTAAGCAATTGCATTATTTTTGGGTTCAAATTACTGTACATTTACAATCATTCTGAGATTCATTCACCGTATTTTACATAGTTAATAAAAAAGATATAATGCACAGATTAATCATCCCTAGTCTCAAAGTAGTCTCAAACGCTGAGTCAAGATATAGTACTTGTCCACCATCGCAGTCTGGGGGTTCAAATCCACCACGGTGCACCCTGCTTTGTCGAGCATCTCCGAAGACAATTATCCTGTGTCTGCGGAGGGAACCCGGGTGGTTAGGGTGATATTTGTCACTGCACGTATTCCTTCGGGCTGGGGCGGCCCCCGTCAGCAGGGCGCAAGGAGTACGACTGTTGCTCTACGTCCTCCCGGTGGGGGCTCCTCACTGGCAGGTGAGTCAGTAGGATACAACAATATGTCCTCCCGGTGGGGGCTCCTCACTGGCAGGTGAGTCAGTAGGATACAACGATACGACCTCCCGGTGGGGGCTCCTCACTGGCAGGTGAGTCAGTAGGATACAACGGCAATGACAAAACACAAATGTGTGTGGAGAGGAATTCATCGGCAAAGGGTAACAAAAACAGGGGAAAAAACAAATTACTTGGTCACGGTGTGACAATGATAACCCTACTGTACTGTACATGTGTTGTTTTGTCAACTGAATATTGGCATTAACGTTATACGTCATATGAGAAGGAGGCAGAGTCGGTACCTACCATATTGAGAAAGGGAAAAAGCTAAGAAACACATGTTTCAGTGAACACTGTTTCAGTGCATGCATGTCTGCTTGTCAGAGACAGATTCTGACAGAACCACCCTGCCTTTGTTACAGATGAACCTGAGGTGAAGATAGAAGGCTTTGATGGAAACTGGTTCCTGAATCGCCAGGATGTTCAGCTGACCTGCAGAGCTGACGCTAACCCTGCCGTCACCATCTACCAGTGGAAACTGTGAGTGTCATCCAACTCTCCTCCCTCGTCTCAAACCTGTCTTTTTTTCTTTCTTCTAAATTTCACAGCAATTTCTTTATTATTATTCACTATAGTCCTACTAGACCCCAGGATCACGACCTACGCATCAGGCTGCTGCTGCACACACACAACACACGGGGGCACATGCCACACACAACACACGGGCGACACGTGTTTTGCCACTACACACACACACACACACACACACACACATACACACACTTTCGAGCAGCATTGGGCCAAACACATGAACGATGAACGAAAAATATGGCGTTAAAAAAATTACGCATTTAATCACACACCTTTGTTTTAACCGCAAAACGTTTCTCACTGGGCACGTTTCTGTACTGAATAGGCTGCTGCACGCCTGCACAGCAGCACTCCACTCTACAGCTTCGTCAGTCAGACAACAACAAAGCCCAAACGAATCAATCAATGAAGAAGCCGCTTATATCGCTTTTGCTCCGTGGATGGGACATTTACATTTAAAAGCAATCGGATGGACGCGTAGATAACAGCATGGTTGTGTGCAATATCGGAGGGAAAGGTTCCATAATCCATATGACCAACATTAGCTTCATATCTCGCCGACACCGGAGGCTTGCGGTGATTTCACCACAGCATGAAGCTGTCAAGCTGTCCTCAATGCGAAGCAGCAAGCGTGGAAGTCCATGGTCAGACAATGGTCTGCCCTAACCCCATGTGAAATGCACTCCCCAGCTAGTTCATTCCACAGTTTTTGACTTAGTGTTTTCCCCAAATAAAGTTGTTGTATTTGTCTTCTTATGCCCATATGTAAAGCACATTTGAGTATTCATAGTCTATATGTATACTCAAATTCCGGCAGAGTGTATCAGCCCTAGCGGTCGCTACTCGCCCTTAAGGCGTCGTACTGGTGTAAAAAATATATATGTATAGCGGTATACATATTTAGCAAATGAAAATGTTTTAACACTTGTCTTTTACTTTCTCTAATAACAACCTAAAACATGAACCGTGGTTGAAAAAAACAAAGTTGTCCTTTACAAAATACCACCAGTGAATGAATGGCTGCAGGGCCCAGAACCACATAGCGAAAGCAATTTGATATGTAGCCGGTGGAATGGAGTTCTAGTTCTCTCCCAACATTTTGTTCCGAGGCAGATACAACGGTGTAATCTTCAAAGATGAATGCATGCTTAACTCCTTTCATCCTCACAACGGAGTTGCTTCTCCATTTATTTGTTTGCTTATAACATGTGTAATGAAGATAAGACGGTAGACTCCAGGCGACGCACAATGGCCCTATTAAGGCACCGATAAATCCCCTCCTTTATCTGTTTGATGGTCACAGATACCGGGAGACAAATCCAAACACAACCTAGTTTGCTTTGCGTTTTTTTTCTTTTTTTTCGTGCATGCGTGTGCATGTGCATGTGTGTTTTCTCCCTTTGTAGTCTAAGTACTGCCGTGTAGGTAACAAGCCGGAAAGTGACACCGCCACTGCTCTGTGTACCCCCAGGGAGCACTGGAGGCAACACTCTGGCCCTGACCCAGAGGTGGGATAGGGGAGGTGGTTTGGGTTGAGTTGGAAGTACTAGGGCTGCATACCAAAACTGGCGCTGTTGTTGGGCGAAAACCTTGTATGTAACAAAACGGTTAACTTTTCCGGAAATGGCAAAAAATAATCTGTGGTCCAGGGTACATAGTGCTTTTAATTGGTTCAGTATTCATGAAACCAGGGATAGATTATAGCTTGTGCACGTGCACAGAGGCCCTGGCACTGTCACTGGCAGCTGAAAATCTACTTTTCCATTAGTCAGTCGGAGACCCCTTGGTCCGTTTCATCAAGCCTACTGGAGGACATGATCCACTTTCAACTTCCAGTAGGGAGATTTCAAAATAAAGCCTGTGATGTCTAATCACATTACACGTTTCTAATTGTGTAAAAAAAAATGTCACTGTTATTTTGAAAGCCTCCCAGTTGTAGGAGGAAATCCAATTTAGCAATATGACGCTTCCCATGGTGATTTTGTGCTCGGGGCCCATTTTCACTTTAATCCGTCCATCCATGAAACCCACAGAAAGACTTCCAAAAGTAACAAATATAGCCAATGTGCATTATACAACAGGTCCCATTGTGACATGTTGTGGAGAAGAAGTCAGCTCTTCATGACTGGCCACCTCTGGTAAAACGGCCTAAGTTCTAATTGAAAATGATCATGCTGCATCCAACATATTTTACCGCTTTTGTTTACATACTAGTAGCGCTCGTTGGCTGTGTTTGTTTGGTTAGCAAACAGGTTAGCCATAGCCACATGATTGACACAATGCCATCTGATTTCCTACTATTCTGATTGGTTGGTATGAACCAATCACCGAAGACTGCCTCTTTGGCAACGCCCATCCCAGAAACGGTTGTAGTAGTAGTTCAGACTGAATAATGGAGTGAAACAAAATTAAAATTCAGGCTGAGTGTCAGGCTATCAAGTTCCCCAAAAATGAGAGCATTTAAACAGCAAAGACTGAAAGATAAATGTAGCAATTTGTGTTGTAATTGCCCTATGAAAGGCTTGGTGGAGGAATGTGTCAGTGGACTTGAGTGGATGTGGATTAATAGACCATTGTGCCCCACACAATATCTGTTTCCAAGGGACACTGTTGGACTGCTTTCAAACCAGAAACACATGTTCATATAATATTACTATGCTATTGCGGACAGAACATGTTTAGGGTGACATGAAAATAGCCCAAAACTATTTGATACAGTATGTGACAACAGTCATTGCCACACAACTACACAGTAAATGTAATATAGGGAAAACTCCAACACCAAGCCTAACCTCTGAATGCATAATCCTAAACCAAACCCCAATATTTTCCTAATTGTAACAGTTCTCTGGTGAGCACCAGGAAAAAAGTTCTGCCCATGTCTATTTCTCAAGTTCTACTGTACTCATAGGGAGGATTGGCCCTCACAATTGTATAGTAATACACACACACGCACTTAAACACTCACACTCACAAATGCACAGTAGTTGAGAATGAGATCAGATAAGAGGAATCCGTTTTTGGTATTTTATCCGAGGCAGAAAGTGAGATTTGGGGGAGATGGTGAAGAGGCCGAGAGCACCCGGGTAGAGAGAGGAGGATGAAGGGTTGGGCTGTTGCTGACAGATAGGAGAGGACGGCCTTCGCTGCCTTGGAAACAAGGCACCGAATCCGTTGTGAAGTTTCCCTCTGGGCTGTGTTGTGGAGGTCAGTGCAAGGCTGCGACGGAACGAAAAGAAAAAAAAATGCTTGCAGGATGCCCACTTCACACTGCCATCCCGCATAAACCAAGCGAAACAGCTGAATCCTTATTATTTGTTGCTATTCGTTATTGAACAATAATGTTGTCAAATACAATTCGAGATTCAAAGCTGTATCCATGGTTCTATTTTGGTCAGTGTACCTGCAGTTTGTATCGAGTTGTTTTGGTTTAGATGACTCGACATAGAAACCCAGTGCAGCCTTTTTCTGTTTCCCAGTGATTTTATCTTTCTCTATTTCCCTGCCTTGTATGAAGCTCGCAGAAAGGCTGCCCGCAAAGTCCTTCTGAATACAGCAAGTCAAAACAACTTACATTTTCACAAAAGGGGTTAATAGGAAACCGTAATGAAGTGTCGCAGGAATAATCATGCAAAATGTTGAACATTGCTGCGAGACAACGTGAAGAGCGAGGTTTGATTTTTGTGGAGATAAAGTAATTGCTGTGCTTTAGTTAATAACCTCTCGAGGAGCTACTTTACTGGTGAGTAACATCCATTGGTGAAACTGTGGCGCTCTGGTTATCGCAACAAACCATCAAACTATAATGCTGAATTAATGGAGTTCTTTGAGGGAACATCTGTGTTGCATGTCTCTTCAATTCCCCTCACACCGCGAAATCAACTTAAGTAGAAAACACAAAGGGAGCAAAGTTATTAATTTATTTTTTCGATCAACAGCGATAACCGCTGGTAATTAGTTATCTGTTTGTAGGTGTTATTTATAGACCTAATTACTGTATGTAATTAGTCCTTATTCAATCCACATTGGTCATTAACAAGATCAAGTACAAAGCAATTGACAGCAAGTGACCA
>NC_137870.1:17115829-17125358 GCF_963924005.1 Protomyctophum bolini | reverse complement strand
CACTGTTTTAGATGCTACCCTGATAAACGGCAGTATAGTGCGGCAATGGCTCAGGACGTAGAGCGGAAGGTTCCTAGTTCGATCCCCAATGCCCCCTGTTATTGTCCAAGTGTCCTTGAGCAAGACATTTAACCTCTAATTGCTCCCGATGACAAGGTTGGTGCCTTGCATGGTTTTCTCTGCCGTGTGTGTGTGAGAGAGAGAGAGAGAGAGAGAGAGAGAGAGAGAGAGAGAGAGAGAGAGAGAGAGAGAGAGAGAGAGAGAGAGAGAGAGAGAGAATGGGTGAATGTTATGCACATTGTGAAACGCTTTAGTTTGGATAAAGGCGCTGTATAAAATGCACCATTTACCATTTATAAACGCTGTTTCTATCTCCCTGAGCAGAGGTTTACCATGGTGCCTGGGAGACGGATGAGACCCGACGCAAGCTGACCTTATCACGGTGGAAATATCCTCTCTTATCGGGTTCACGTCTAATGCTCTCATTTTTGCGGATAAACAAACATGCCCAGCAACGAACGCAAACTCAACCACCTCGCAAAATAATCCATTATTCTTCTTCTTTTTTTTCTCCTTGCTGATTTGAACTCCCTATATCTGTACCGGTATTCATCATGTTGTAAGATAGAGGGGGCCTGGCTGAGAAATTGGGAGCTAGCTGAGGAATGGGCGGCGGGGGGCTGGTCTGCTGGGGTTGAGGAAAGAGAGAGAGAGAGAGAGGTTGGGGGAAGACGATGAGTTAATAAATAAAAGGCAGTTGTGTATGATGTTGACAGCCGGGTGGTCTGGACCCCGTCATAACCCTCCACGGTAACTCCTTTACATTCCAGCGACTGGGGCTTATCCCTGACGGCGTGCACAAAGCTCACTCTCACGCTCCAGCTCAGCCCCCCGGGCGCAGGGAGGAGGGCAGCCTCGGAACCTACCAGCAGCACTCTAAACTCTAGCTCCCCAACGGCACTGCTCACAACGGGGAAAGAAGGGGAAAGGAAAAAAAAAAAACAGATCCAAGCCAAGCCAGGCCAAGGCTCCCTGCACTGCACTGCAGACGGCAGCTTCCAGGCTCAATACTAGACCTTAAAGACCCAGTGAAATGAAAAATACGTTTTTCACACTTTTAGACCACATGTCTAAAAAGTGACCACGTGTCATCATATGGGCATGCCTAACAATGGATGCCAAAAAAATGGAAACATTTACATTTTTGTGTATTTTTATATAAAAAGTCCATAAAAGTCAAATTTTAATGACTTCCTGAAAACGAAAACTGCTGCTTGATGACGTGTCGAGGCCCACATCAATAAAAGCCAATAAAAATGAAGCTCACCCGTTTCCGATTCCCATCGTCCTCCAAACACAGCTGGTTTTGATTACAAACTACTCCGTTTGTAATCTCATTCAAGATGACATCCAGGCAGTGTATCACTCGATTTAAACTTAATCATCACGCTAAAATATGTATCTGAAAACATTATAGGGTAGAAATAAGCCACATAGCAGTAAACTGGTACAGCTGGCTGACTAACTTGTAAACAAACTCCATGCGTCCTGCTCTAAGGCCCTGCTTCTAGCATAGCTACCGTCCCATCGCCTGAAGGGATGCTCTGATTGGTTCAGAAACTTCAGAGCCAGCGTTTCAAGCTGAAACTTCAAAATAAAATGCCCAAATTAACCATTTCACCCCGCCTTTAACCCTTTGTAACAGTCAATATAGCTACCTCAACAGCAGCAAAATGTTACAGTAAGTCCGTGATTCTCAATATTTCCCATTTCAAGCACCCTTTGGGGAATCAGATAAAGATGCAGATAAAGATGCCATGTTATCGCCTCAACTAAGGATGGAACCCGCCGAATGTAGGGGGTTTCGAACCACTATCCCACCACCAGTTGATCCCGCTTGCAGAGTGTCTATATGGACACAACTGGTCAGTGGTCACGTTCGGGGGAGAGGAGTCGAATGCCACCGCGGGAACTCCTACAGGCTGGCGGGAGGGGTAGGAGGGAGGCGCTCCCTGTTGGGGCTCCTCACTGGCAGGTAAGCCGTTAGGACTTAAAGACTACAGCAGCATAAAAGCATGGCAGTCTGCATAAGACTGGCCTTATAGTACACACTGATGTAAGCAACACAGCTGCAGCTAATCCAATTACCAATGGGTTTGGGTTGGGTTTAGGTGAATACTGTCCATCATGCTTGCATATTGGCACATACTGTATATGAATTAAACACATTCATTATCCATATGTTTGGTGCAGCTGTGTTTCTTACTATAGTCTGCCATATGTTTTTTTATCTACTGTAGTTTTTAACCTGAACTGGGTTCTCGGGCCCCTTCAATTGGCTTATTGACCAAACTGGAAAAAAAACAGAAAAACAGAACAAAAAGCGTGTACCTTTACTGGACTGGACGTTGAGCATGCCAGATGACTGCGCTGAGCCAATGCCATTGTCCATCAAGCACTGGTAGACGCCCTCGTCCCGGAACGTCACATCTGGGATGGCGAGCGACGATCCCGAGATGTGGAAGCGGTGCGAGGGGGCGACGGGGTGAGCATTGAAGAGCCAGGTGATGTTGGGGGCGGGGTTACCTCTGGAGGTGCAGGTAAAGCTTGCGGAGGAGCCCAGAGAGATGCTTTGGTCGCTCAGACCCGTCACAATGGACGCTGGCTCTGTGAGGGACAAGACGAGACATGGCAACCATGGTGATAAGTGATGTTTTTTTTATTCAAATGAAAAAGGTTAAAGCTCTATTATTCTGATAGTAGTCAATGCTATAGACTCGTTTCTCCAGTAACAGCTCTATAGAGAATAGAAATCATTGCTATAAACTAGAGTGGGGTTTTTTTTGGGGGGGGGGGGGGGGGTTCAGTAACGGGAGTCTCCCAGCTCAGTACCTTGCACATTCACAGTATAGTTGGCGCTGACGATGACTCCGCTCTCCGCCTTGACAATGCATTGGTAGCTTCCTTCGTCGCTCCTCTTCAGTGAAGCGAGGGCCAGGTTGTTGCCGTGTGTCTGCAGGTGTCCCGCCGCCACCACCTCCTTCCCGTCCTTCAGCCAATGGGCGGCCGGCGCCGGACTGCCGGTCACGACACACTCCAAGATGAGCGGCTGTGACGGTTCCGCTGTTATTGTCTGTGGGGTGGCGGGGTACGCTATCCGCACCGGAGACCCAGCTTCAGAGTCTGTAAACAATGGAATGGACTCGGGTGTTCATTTAACTATTAAGAGAATGTGACTTATTTTCTATCACTACACACCCCATGAATCCTTGAATTCATGGAGATGTGGTTAAGCCAATAATTTGATGACCGGGTCATCGGTCACTGGTCAGTAGGAGACTCCGCCAGTCGTCAAATCATTGGCTTAGGAATGCGATAAAAACTAACAAATCTCCGTGAATACAAGGCTTCATGGGATGTGTAATTGATATAAAATAACGAATCTTTTGCTGTGCACACTGCGGTTGAGAGTAAAGAGGAGAATACAAAATACTGTGTGAAAATACTAAATCACACACACTGTTACTGTAAGCACACACACACGCACGCATGCACACAAAGGTTAAAAACAGTAGTCCGCATGTTGTATCATAGCTGAAAGTAAATCTATTCCTCGACGTTCCATTTAAACTTAAGTTGTGTTAGAAAAAATGCAGACTTACGTTTGACTGACAGCTTGGTACCATGAGACTGTGTACGCGTCTCCCCGGTAACAGGGTTGTAGGCACCACATTTATACATGCCCTGGTGCTGTGCGGAAACGTTGACGATCTGAAGGTTCCCCGATGGAAGAACTAAATAGTCACCTGGAAAGACAAGGAAAGGATGTGATCACTGCAATCAACACCGTATGTCTGATATTGTCGCTTGTAAAAGGAAAAGATATCTTCAAGATCACAAAGTATCTCCTCAATACTTTTGCGTGACACCGTCGCAGGCATTGATGTTGATGTTGGGCAAAAACCTCTTATCTCCATATTTTAAGTTTTTTTGTGTTTTTGTGTATTTGAATCCTGAAAAGTAACAGTTTTGAACACCCGACAGAGACGTTAAATTCTATCCTCTATTTTATGTTATATTCTGTAACCATACTTCCACTTTACATTAGTCAAAGAGCTGACAATTTATTAGTATTTATTATTATAAATAATGTATTATTAATTAATAACGCAAAATAAGTACTGCCATGAGGGCAAGTTAACTATCTTTATGATAGCATTTTTTGTTTTGTATTGTAAATGTGTTAAGTTAATGGTAATAAAAGATGAATGAACATTATTGCATCTCGAGAAACTTGCCGTCCATCATAAAACAATAATAATAATTATTATTATTATTATTCCGTGCAGGGTTATTAAAATAATACCTGTGGAGGCTTCTAGCCGCTCTCCTCGTACCCTGAGCCTGGGCAGCGCTGGAGGAACGCTGTGGGGCAGAGGACACTCGACAGCACTGCCCTCCTGCACCGTCAGGGAACGCCTGTGACTCTCCTCATATTTAGATATTTCTATAGGAAAAGAGACAGAGACAGAGATGTTGCAAACACTATGAAGTATATCTGTGCATACAGCCACAATTGTAATGGGTCAATCTGCACCTAGTTAAGCAGACATTCACACTCTTTATGTCAGGGGGCCTGAATTACAAATCGTGAATAACACTAAGGTCCGTACCCCCATGAAGTGCACATGCATAGGGGGATGCTGGTCGTGGGATGCACGGCTTACAAATAGGATCCCCTCTGGAGCTACCTTAGTGAACATAGAACATGCCATTCTGATTCACATTCAAAATGTAGAGTTCTAACAGCTGGTGAAGTATTCTACCGCCACAACGCAGCTCGTCTTCTGTGTACCGAATTGAAGCTGGACTCACACATCCGCGTGCAGCATGCGTCCGCCCCATACACACACATTCATTCCCCCCCTTGCTTTAGCTTTCACAACAGTACTGTATGTCAGCATGTCATACAATGCAGTCTCATGCATCTATTGTATCATTGCTGTTCGTCAGTCTCTATATATAATATATTCTATTGTTTTTTCGTAAATTAACGGCCCAGCCCTACTACCTAATAGGCAGCACGAAGTGGTGCGTTTTGCACTTATATTTAGCTACTTTTGAATTTGAATCCTGACAAGGAACATGTCTATTGTGTCCATGTAATATTGTAATTAACCTTCTTCTTTGTAATATTGAAACTTTATATAAGATGAACGTAGCGCAAAACAACAACCTGGCCACTGCCATAGATTCATATAATAGACTGTCTGCTAAAGCCCGCGCATAGTGCAAAGCCCGCTGGGTAGTGGGAAGTACCATAGAACACACCAATAGAGTGACAGAACCGTAAGTACCATAATAATGTGCAAACACAGAATATTTACAGCGGGATCATGACCACAGAATGGGTCATGCTTGTACAGATTGTTATGGAGTATCACCTCCCCAAACACAATGCAACACCATTGCAATAAATGGTTTTCATCTCGACTGAAACCGAGCAGATCTGAGCTGAGAACGGATGACATAAGAAGCTGGATGGCATTGGGAGTTAGATGGCTTTGTTTAGCAAACCGGGTCCCGACGGGAACATATTGTGCCACACAGGAAGCCCCCGAGGCTCATTAAGGATACCGGCGTGGAAGGCCGTTGGACACGGACCAGAGTTAAAGAGCTCTCACTGCTTCCTTCCTCACACTGTTTCTGCGGGCAGCCGAGGCCGGGGGGAACTCCTCGCTGAGTGCTTTACACTCCAGAAGTGGCCTTTTCCGATCCGCAAAGCCACTTCCTCTCGCCGCCGAAGTGCTTTGAAGCGGGATGTCGGAGCGTTTCGCCATGAGCGTGTGTCTGCGCGTGTCACATTTCAGGTGAAGTGTGACATTTTGGTAGATTTGTGCACACACGGTATGGAAGCGGATTGACATGAGAGTAAAATGCATGTGGAAACATGTGTCTGTGTACATTGTATTTCATATCGTTGCTGTCGGGCAGAAACCTCTTGTCTCCATATTTTTGGTAAATTAATGCCCCATTTCATCATACTACAGTGTCACACAAAAGCATCAAGAGTAGCAGATCCACAAGCTCGAAACGTGGCGTGTTACGAGCTTGTCAATCTGCTACTTGTGATGCTTTCGAATTTAAATCCTGATAAGTAACTGTTTTGGACGTATACGGTTTCCATCCGACAGAGACGATGTGAGTGTGAAAGCAGAGGGCTGCCGCTGCATCCACTCCACACAGGCCATCACACGACTCCACAGCCTGGTACAGTACCCACCTGCTATGACCACGCGTGCATGTCGACTGGCGATGGCGGGTCCGTGGTCCAGGCGAGCCACGCATTGGTAGACGCCCTCGTACTCTTGATGCAGATGGTGGATGGTGAGAGAGTCGTGTCTGAGCTCCATGGCGGACAGACCAGGAATCTCCAGAGGCAGGCCCCGGAAGCGCCACGATATGGCGGCCGTCGCAGGGTTCACAGAGCAGTGCAGGCGCACCACGGAGCCCCACACCTGCACCACCGATCTGGGCTCCGAGAGGAACGTGGGATATTGAGCTGCTGGGGGGAAAAAACGGGAGAAAACGGAGTAAAGTATTCCGTGGGAAGAGAAAGGATAGAGGTAGAGGGAGATACAGAAAACAGGTTTAATATAATAAATTAAGATATTGTCACTATTGGGCAGGAACAAACCATCTCCATTCTTCAACTTTTTTTTTTATAAATCTATTGGACCAATAAAAAGTGGTTCTGACTAAAACGCCTAACTCCGTTGGATCCTCAAATTGTCGTTCAAACCACCTAACTCCAACTTCTGTCTCCGTCTGACTTTGTCATTCCAATCAATGATGAACAAAACAACTACTTTCACATTAATGATCAAAAACATCCTAATTCCACATGAGCTGGATTTGCGTAAAGTCATGAGTATATGGGTTTTAAATGTCAGATGTATACATTTCAGGTGTTCCAGCAGGTGAGACTTGAGCTCTATCAAATAAAAGTTAAAAAGCTAAAATTAAAAGCTAAAATAGTCTCTTCAGGCCAAGTTCTAATCTGTGATTTGTGAAAGCCACCCACACAATTAATACAATATGTAGAATTATAATGTTTAGGTATCATCGGTCTAAGCCTATGTTCCTGTTGCTCTACATACAGCCAGCCCTTTGCAGATCAAGGCTTTTCCCTTTGCTTTTATGAAATATGAGAGACTATTAGGGTTTTGTTAAAGATCCGTCTGAACATGTATTGCATATTATTGCTAGTGTGATCAATTCTCAAAACATAATTTAATCTATGCTAGTATGACCACTTCAAAACATGCTTCAAACTTTAAAATAACAAATACAGTAAGCTGAAGTAAGCTCCCCACAGCGTGTCTCGTTGCGACAGGTTGCACATTGTAATTTTCTCATGCATGTGCGACAATAAATCCAAATGAGTGAAATCAGTGGTCTCACCTGAGCAGCTGATGAGCAGGGTCTGACTGAGCCACAGCACGGCGGACAGGACCACTCCCAGCCCAACATCCATGGTGTTCCTTCGTCTGTTCAAACAACACACACACAATACCTTCATGTTCCACTATATCATATCATATCATACCGTTTCTTTCCTTCCAGCATAACTAAACATCGTAACGTAACCTGGAACAAATAGATGTTTCAAAGACTCAGACCTCTAATGACATTCCTAGGACAGGTTTTTGTGGTCTTTCACTGTGATGCACTTTCAATTTCCACGCTTTTCCCCGATTGACATTGCAGTGCACTGATAATTATTGTTGTGTGGTGTTAAGATGAGATATTATGAGACACTTTATAAAGCACTGACTGTAATGGACTGACTGGACTCACTATACCGTTTCTCTGTATTATTATTCTTGTTTTTCTTTTTTGCATTGTATTGCTGTACTACACAAGTACACAACAGTACTTTTTATTTTTCTTACTCTTCACCAACTCTGTAACCAACGCGCTTAGAATTGAAATGGACAAAATCACGTTTAATCACACTGCGTGAAAAGAGGAGTTAACGGGCAATTATGGGCACTAGATTTGCCCGTAAACCTCAAGTTTAGCAGCATATACAGTAATATACGGTAATATACAGCTGTGATGGTACAATTCGGGAGTTTGTTGGAAAGTTTAACGGGAGTTTCTTGTAATATACACATCCGTATTCCATGCTTTTTGCGCAGTGAGTGAGAGCATTCAATGCTCCAGTATACACGTAGTAGACTGTTGTAAAAACAGTGGCCGTGCAAAGAAATCACAGACAACTTTTATATAATTATGATGAATGTACGTATCTAATATAACAATGCTTAAGTTGGTCACGTGCCAAAAGCGGTGGACAGAAACTGGTCGACATTATGCTGTTGCCCCACAGGGGCAGAAACAAGGCCTTTTAACCAGGCTACTTACACACACTACAACTCGCTTACAATTCGCAAACCTGGCAACACTGCCCTGTGTTCATGCTGTTGTCAGAGGCCCGCCCCCGGCTCACACGTCACTACTCTTTCCGTCTCTCCGCTCGCAATCGGCAGCCATCTTGCTTTTTATTTATATGGGCGAGTGGCAATTTAATGCAAATAAATTAATTATAGGTCCAGCAAGCAAATCATGATGGTCTGTAGGTCACAATTACATTCCGATTTTAGGTGTTGTGTTTTGTATGACATTTTGGCCAGTAGTTTTATATCTATCTCAGCTTTTGCCTGATAGCACACATGCTAACAGTGCTGACCACAACGTTAGCAGCATTTGATGACAGGTTGCCATAGCAAGTTTAGCAACGTACAGTGTGCGCAGACCTAACGTGAGCTTCTGGGACAGAAACTTGCGTTTTCATGACAGCAGCAGCTGCTGCAACCTCTGATAGCTACTGTGCTAAAGATGCTAAAGCAACACACAAAAACATCCACACGCAAACCAAAACAAACCAGGGACCAGGGTTGCCACATACCGTGGATGTGAGAGTGAAACAAGCAACCAGGTCTATAAAAATGTTAAGAGGCCAGTTCAAAGTAGGTAAATCAGAAATGGTCCGGAAATTAGTCTTAAAATAATCAATTATAGTGTTGACTGTCAAACTTTGTTGTCTAATGTTGTTTCAGAGCAGTGGAACTCAAACATTTCCATGTCAAGGACTACCAATAGATAAACAAGTCCAAAGTAGCTTATAATGGTCAGACTTGGCAACACTGTCTCTGGTTGAACGTTCTACTTTACAAGCTCACACATATGAAATATGTTTTTTTGAATCTTCAAACTGAGACATATTTTATGATAATACTGTTAGCACAGTCATCATACTCCAAGAGCATACAAATGGAACCAAATGGACCCTGATTTTCCCAGAGAGCAAATGGTATCAAATGGGGGTCTGTGGCCTAATGCATTTCAAACTGGGGGTTCTTGGTATTATATTCTCTGCATATCTTATCAACTTGGGGTGAATATTTCACCACAATACTTTACTGAATATTTCACAAGAATATAACACAAGAGTCAAATGTAC
>NC_137870.1:17030829-17110829 GCF_963924005.1 Protomyctophum bolini | reverse complement strand
GAGCCACCATAAAAGCTCGGAAACATCCTGCTCTGGAAAGCCGATAGGCAGACGAAGACGCTGAGGACAGTTGATGAAAATAAGTGGAGTGAGTCGCCGTGGCAGCGAGTTCAAGTGGGAAAGTCCCCCCTTCTTTTTTCTTTCTCTCTTTCTCTCTCTTCCTCTCTCGGTTTGGTTGTGAGTTTGACCCGGGAAGAATGTTTGTCAAACATTTGACTGACACCTTAGACGGCGCGTGTGAAAAGACAGGGGGAAAAATGGAGTGAGCAGACTCCTTCTTAGTGTCTTACTAGTGTCAGTCAGTCATTCAGTCCAGTCCACCCCCCCCCCACACACTCACTCTCTCTCTCTCTCTGATGTCAAACAGACAGCTCCTCTCGATGGATTGCTAGGATAAAGTATCGCTCAGAATCTTCCCTGCCGAAATGTCCCGCAAGTAACACAAAACTACCACGCACGGGTCCCAGCATCATCCGCTGAATTACGGGACAAGGAGGACACACACACGCACACACACACGCGCACACACACACACACACACACACACACACACACACCATATTCTGCCATATTTTCATAATTTCAACTACTACCCCCCTCCTGCCCCCTCCCCCCCAACACAGGGCGAGGAGGAGGAGCCATATCTACCGTGTCATATTGGGTAAACAAGGACAAAAGGCAACACGCCGTGGCATCAAAGGATGGCGGGTTGATGGGTGGGTGGGGGGATGTGAGGGCTAGAGGAAGAGCAGAACATGTCCCAACTGGTACCTCTGACAAACCGACTGACTGGCCGAGGGAAAACACACACACACACACACACACGCACACACACACACACACACACACACACACACACACACACACACACACACACACACACACACACACACACACACATACTCTCTCTCTCTCTTTCTTTACATCTTTACATGGGGCCATTCCAGGCTTTCATGTTTTTTGGGAGGCCCTCAGCGGAATCCCGAGACAAAAGAGGGAGTGAGAGCTGTTCCTATAGTTCAAATGGGATTAATTATGAGTAAACATTTGGCATTCATTCATTTTTGCAAATGATAGGGGCTGGACAAAGTTAAATGTTTTCAGATTATTTTTGTTGCAACTTTCCCATACTGTGTACGTAATTATACCACCTGACTGTCTCCATGGTGATTGATGAGCATATCGTTGCTGTCGGGCAGAATAAACCTTAGTTGTATCTCCATTATTTCAACATTTTATGGGTGTTTTTTTTGTAAATGATTTGTAAATTAGTACACTGATCTACTGTTACTGATCTAACTTGTAGTACACTGCTCTGTAGTAGTACACTGATATAACTAGTACTACACTGATATAACTAGTACTACACTGATAACTAGTAAGCTTGCGATGGTTTCTGGTCAAACCGGTCTGGTCCAGTCACACTGTACAGACTCCAACCAGTTTTATTTGATGTATACCGACGGAACCGTCATTATGAGACCGGCAAGCTAAAACCAGACCAACAGCTGTGCCGACGATGTTGCGTCTACTTAACGCTAACTCCGTTAGCGTTAGCGTGTATTGCATTAGTGATAAGCAATGTAACAACGTGATTAACATTGTTTACTAACTGAGTTGTGCGCTGGGCTTCATTGCTATAATCAACGTTATGGTTACGGTGCACACAGAGCAGCTGTGGAGTCGTTCTGAATCAAAGCAACTTGTTTGTAGTATAACACGTACAGCAGCAGCTGGAAGCTGCGATAATTCTACAAACGTGGAACGATCAAAGAATTACTCTGAGTCTGAGTTGAGGTAACAAGCAGATCAGATTTCACTGACACAACTCAGTTTAGTCTACTTTGAATTCACGGCAGCAGTGGTGAGTTGGTTTTCTGCTAAATTAGCATGAGCAAGACGACTGATCCCCCCCCTCCCCCTCCCCCCATGAGTACACCTAGGCCACGCCTCGCTCAGACTACTGTGTGCACTTGTGATTGGCTACCGTTTTGTCTTCCAGCACAGCACTCCTCCTGACACATCCTCACCACTTCTGGTTCATTTTGGGTTGTATCTGTTGCTTAGCAACCTAGAACCGTTCAGACGTTGGCGAAGAGCATGATCTATCATAATAAACCACCGAAAACACAGATCTCCATCATCGGCGCTGAAGCATTGCATTCATTCTGTTTATTGTTGCTCAAATAATTGTGATTAACCATTTCATTCTGTCTTTGAACAACATTAATTACACTTTTGTTTGGCTTTTAGGCTTCATAAACAAAAAGGTGTACTGTACATGGCTGTCAGATTTGACAAACATCATTTAATAACTGAAGCCATTGAATTAATTGAGTTGATAGGGAGCACAGGGAGCAGTTTGTGTCTTGCTCAGGGACACTTCAATGCAGACTGGGTGGAAAGCCTGTGGGCGTCGGGGGCGTGTTCTCTCCTCCATGTCATCAGCGCCCATACCATGGTTGGGATTGCTAAAAGGGCCTTTTTGTGTGGCGTTTGCATGTTCTCCCGTACCCCTAGGGTGGGTATACCCTCACAAAAACATGCAGTAATCCTGGTCTCTAAACTACCTCCCCCTGGCCAGCCCCTGGCCAGCCAGGCACCCGGGGTGCCTGATGGAGGGAAAAGGAACTGGTTGGAATAACGTGTTCCTCCCACGCACTACGTCCAACCGGGTAAACTCCCCCTGTCAGCGGGATTCAGCTTGGACTCCTCATGCATACAAGGAAGCATGAGGTCTGTCTCTCCCCAGGTTGGCAGAGGTAGTCTTGCGCATACATTAGATAATTGACACTGGGTAAAAAAATGGGTTGCAAAATCGTGGTATAAATATTTAAAGACAAAAGAAAACACTGGGCGGAAAGCGAAACTTCTGACCTTCTGATTTCCAGACAGCCTCTCTCTCTCTACCCACTCAGCTAGACAACTACGGCCTCCAGATGTAGCCTATGGGGTTCTCATATGGTCTCGTATAGTGATAAACAGAAACCACTATTACAATATGAATCAATATGAAATGTGCCAATGGTAATTTTATTCAAATTGATTGTGCGCCAAACCTGACAGCACACTTTCAATTAGATAAACATAATTGTAATGATACAGCATTATAAAAAGCGGACCCCACTTTGAGAACCGTGGGTATTATAATTATAGACCATGAGCAACCTGACAAGCGCGTACTAAAGATTAAACATATTTGTGTACTTCTGACTTCCCTTCCCTTCATTATAGGAATCTCTTTCAGAATCTCAGACATGGTACTGTAAATCCAAGATGTTGTTTGCCGTGTTGAAATTGAATTTAGACTAGAGGAAGTTAAATACGAACCAGGCATCACAGATAAATAGGAAGCGAGCAGGCGAGAGAGAGAGAGGGGGGGGGGGAGGGAGAGAGAGCACTCTTTTCTGGCATGACGGTCTAATCTGACCTGTGTGTGTGTGTGTGTGTGTGTGTGTGTGTGTGTGTGTGTGTGTGTGGTGTGTGTGTAGTGTAGTGTGTACTGAAGCTGACACACATGCTATACCCCACCCCCCCAAAAAAACCTGTTGGCACTCGCCTCACACACTGCTGACAGAGGATCTGCAGTGCACACATTCCATCGCTCACAGAGCGAGTCAGAGAGAGAGAGAGAGAGAGAGAGAGAGATGGATGGATGGAGAGAGAGATAGAGATGGATGGAGAGAGAGAGAGAGAGAGAGAGGCAGAAAGAGACAGAAAGAGAGCGAGACAGAGATGGGGATGCAGGGTAAAGACAAGAGGAACTAAAACAGAGCAAAGGGAAGAGCATCATAATCATTGACAATTAGCCATTGCATATTTTGGGTATGAGACACCATTGTGAGTATAACTCAGGCTTACGGGACGGTAATGTATTGTAAAGTAATGTATTGTACAGTAATGTATTGTACAGTATATCGCTGCTGTTTTTACACGGTTAGCGTTTTCAGCTTGTCGATCTACATCGAGTACAAGCTATACTATAGATGCTACTTTGCATATCGTTTTATTTTAATCCTGAAGAGGAACAGTTTTGGACTGTGGAGCGACGCAAACGGTCCATGTCTCCACGGGGCGTATGCATACACACGTGGGGCGAGTTCGGAAATAGCCCACTGTGTGCACTGTGCAATGCAAACTAATAGGCGAGTGTGCTCCCGCTGTGCATTTCCGAACGCACCCGTGATGTCCATACTACTGAACCTACTTACTGGATACTATAGGCCTGTCACAATTATTACATAATTGTCTAATCACAATTATTTGAGATAATCACCAATCGTTTCCATGTTGAAAAATGTCCATGCATTTATTTATTTTCTAAAATAGAAGACAGATCTACAAGCTTACAATGCGTTTGTGACATGTTGTAAGCTTGTAGATCAAGGCGGAAAGGTAAGCAGAAATACAAATTGTAACGTCACACACAAAATAAATCGTTTTTAATTGTGTGACAATTAATCATCAACTTAAATGTGTAAATGTGACAGGCAGCGCTAGTACTGTATGAACATGAAGTCAGCTATAGAGGCCTGTAGAAGAAAACTACCGGTAAGTAAAACAAAGTGATTACAAGGCCATGGTCCGAAGCAGAAGCTACAGTTTGTGAGCAGTGGCTGGACATTGTGGAGGAGATATTTGTAATGGAGAAACTAACCCATAACTTGAGATTGCAAGAGGATCTATTCATCGAGAAATGGGAGAAATTGACTGAATATAGAACCCAACAAGGACTATTATGTTGCTTAATATTGTTATATGTGAACCCTTACAGTGTGACTGTAACTGACAATGACATGACAATGTGTAAATAATAAACGACTGACATAGAAACATAGCTTTTTCAGAAAACTGTCAGGAAGTAGAAGACATTTTTAGAATCTGATCTCAGGTCAAAATGGGTTAAACAAACATTAAATTCCCATTGACAATGAATGCAGAATTTTACGTCATATTGACAAATAGGCATTATATATTTTACGTCATGATGATGTACTAAGATAAGAGCACCCCTCACTTCAAACAAGTGTGATTTTTAATCCTCAATTCCATGGCTCAGCCAATCAAATCACCGCTATGGGGTACAAAGTTGGGCATAGGAGGCCCTCAAAAAAGAAGAAGACTGGGACAGACTTATATCACGCGGCCTGTTATTGGTTCCCATATTATAGTCTCTGGGTGAGCCCATGCTGCCTGCCCGGGGCCACGGAGACCAGACTAATGACTGGAAACACAGGGGCCCCCGGTCTGGATTCCTTCTCTCTGATTAAAGACTGAGAGACATTATTAAAAGTGAGAGAGAGAGAGAGAGAGAGAAACAGAGAGAGAGATAAATACAAAGACGACGATAAATAGAGGGGGAGACGTGGTCTGGAATACACTAAAGGAATTAAATGGGGCCACGGCAGAGGAATCCTCTTGTTTTAATGAGAACCCAGCAGAAAGTCAAACTCACGAGGGCTTAGGGCTCGTCTGTTCGGAGACGAGAGAAAGAGAGAGAGAGAGACCACTATGAAGACCTGGTAAGGTCTCAGAGTGACCTTTAGGTTCTGCTGACCCACATCGTTGCTGTTGGCCAAGAAACCGCCTCCATATTCTACATTTTTGTACTTTTGAGGGGCGCTAGCCCCTCCTATATACAGGTTTAATAATGTTTGTTTTTAGTTCAATGTTTGTTTTAAAAACGCCATTGACAATGAAGAGAAATTATTATTTCCCTAAACATTAAATCATTAAATCCCATTAACAATAATAAAGATAATTTAATATTTGTTTTACATCATCATTACATCACCTAATCATAGCAACATGAGTTAGAGATCATCAGATCATCAAGCTATACCGAATTCGCTCACTTCACACGGGTGTGATTTCTTTGTAAATTAACGGCCCTACTTCATCACATTACAGCTTCACACAAAAGCATCAAAAGAAAGAAAGCGACGTGTTCTGAGAATGTAGATATGCTACTTTTGTAATCTTTGAAGTAACAGTTTTGGACACAATGAGGTTTCCAGCCGGCCAACAGGACATCATGATGGGAAAAATAGATATACAAGCCCACAACACGTCGTGGCCCTGACAACATTCCCATGGTATGGTGGGATCAACCCCCCCCCCTTCCCCCCCCCCCCCCGCTCCCACCACCAGACGGTCACATCCCACAATGCCACTGTTTACCAAGGACACACACCACTACCACCTCCCCTCAACCACCCCCTCCGCGCACACACACACACACACACACACACACACACACACACACACACACACACCCAAGACCTGGGAGAATAAGTCTTGCCCTGGGGGCTTATTGGCCGAGGACACAAATAGAGAGCTATAGGACCATTGGAGGAGAGAGAGAGAGAGAGAGAGAGAGAAAGAGAGAGAGAGAAAGAGAGAGAGAGAGACAGACAGATAGACAGACAGACATGGTACAGTACACAAGTCCCCACCTTAATTGGAGATTGTTGTGTGACTACTTTGTTTTTCTCCTGGGAATTTGTGCGTTTCGGGCGTGGGGGGGGTGTGTGTGTGTGTGTGTGTGTGTGTGTGTGTGTGTGTGGGGGGGGGGGGGGGCGTGGTGGCTGGGAAGGGCAGATAGTTACGCTTGTTTCTTCCCAAGGTTCTCTTGAAACAAGCGGGCGGATTAACCGCAGGGGCCCAAACTCAATAGGCTGCCGTCTCGGGCCTGGAAACGGATCCCTGTGTATCGGCAGCAACACAGGGCCACCTCCAGACCCTTGGCTGGTAACAAGGAGCCCCTAACAAGCCCTCAGCCATTGTACGAGCCCTCTCTGGGCCTTACGGCTGATTTCACCGGCCTTTCAGACCACATGGGGGGAAACAACCTTGTGTACAGGAGGTAGGGTAGACGCATGAGCAACCCACAGTTGTCCAATGTGATCTCCAACACGTGCTGAAATAGCAGGGCTGAAATATCACTATATTTTTGACCAAATACTTTGATATCGATATGGTGGCGATGACATTGATATTGGGATAATGATTTTTTTTTATCACAATAGACAGCACTTATGCCACATCATTGCATTATGAAACCCAAAATGCCCAGCTGTATCTAGTCTCATAGGACAATATTGATCTATTGCCCAACCCTACTGAACATGTGCCACGGGACTAGATCTATTGATCTATTGCCCAACCCTACTCAACATGTGCCACGGGACTGATTAAAAAGGTATTGTGGTGCTAGAAACTCAGGCCTGCAACATCATGGCGCACGTCAGACGAAATGTGTGATTTCAGTCAAACCATTTTTAACCGCGGGTCAACCCTGTACAAAGGGCTTAAGTCCATATAGACTTGGCTGGCAAAAGATTCCATCATAACTACCGTAAACAAACATTAAAGTCCATAGACTTGGCCGGTGATGATTTGATTGGCTGAGCACGGAATGTGATGATGCATGACGATGTATGATTAGAGCGCCCCTCACTTCACACAAGTGTGATTTTTTTTTTTAGGCTCAAACATTAAAAGTCCATCGACTTGGCTGCCACATTGGAGGGGCAACCCCCCCTCAAAAATGGCCACGGTCTCTAAATACAGAAAACGTGCCACCGTATTAGGAACAATTATCATACCACAAGTGCAGCGTTTAAGCAGAAACACGGTGGATAATGACTTTGTTGCGGCTGCAGCCTCCCGGAGATGGTGACGGCGCATCCGAGGCAGCTGGCACAGGAAACCTGGCCACTCGCATTCCTTCACTTTCAGTCTTGATTAAGAGAAATGACAAGGAATAGGATGGGCGGGGAAATTAACCGTTTGCCAAGGGTCTTGACAATGTTCACTTTTAATGGAAAACCCTGTGCTCCACTCGGAACTTCAGACTAGAGTGTACAAAATGTAACCAAATGGACCCGTAAAGGGTCCATATGGTTACATTTTGTACACTCTCAAGGGTGTGATAGCTAAATGATGAAGTGGTCTCCTTGAGAATGTTCACGTTTAATGGAAAAGCCGTTCTTCATTCTTTACGCTATCTTGTGTGTTTTCTGTTTGAGGGGCACTAGCCCCTCCTAGCCCAGCTGTGTGTACCAGAGCCATAGAGTAAGACAGAGTTACGACATCTCCATTGGGCCAGTCCAATGGCGGCTCTTCTACATAGATTTCTATTGGCGTAGCAGGGACACCGGAAATTTACGGAATGCATTGTTGTCTATATGGGCTCACGCGAGTATACATGAACCATGTGACCGGGCTGTTTTTTGCCCCCTCAATGTCGCAACTCTGTCTATACTCTATGGCTCTGGTGTGTACCCCATAGCAATCATCACCTCATATCGATGATTTGATTGGTGAGCAATGTACGTATTGAGGATAAAAAGTGAGGACAGAAAATTGTGATTAGCCGGAATGTGATGATGACGTATAGTGAATCTGATAAGAGCACTCCTCACTGTGTGATTTGTGAGGGGCGCTAGCCCCTCCTATGTCCAGCTTTTAGTGTGTCTACAAACTTTGTCCTATGCAAACATTACATTCCCACTGAGAATTAATGGAGAATTTTACGTCATAGTGTACATTAATAGTCAGATTACGTCAAATTTTACGGCATAGTGAAAACACAAACATTGCGTAACACAAACATTGATGACGAAGGTGAGGACGCATACTGCGTTTGCCCGGAATGAGATGATGTATGATAATGTACGATGATAAGAGTGCCCCTCACTTCACATGGGTGTGATTTTCTTTTTCTCTTCTTAACCCCCCCCGTTCCGGCCCTGCGCGCTGTGGGCACATCATGATCCAATACACCACCCCACCCTTCTCCTCCATGCTCCCTGTCCTCCCTACCTACCCCCCCACCACCTCCCTCCCTCCCCAAGCTCTCCTGGATTCCATCACTCCCACCGTCTCTACGGCAACAAGCGTCTGAGCCGTGGACAACAGGCCCTGCTCAGTCTCCGGGGCGGATAGTTCCCTGGCCGCCGACCAAAAGCACTTTCAGCCTAAAACATATATTAACCGACGTAATTCCAAACATCTACGAATGAAAACAAAATGACAGCCATGTTCCAAACAGACACTAACAAGAAACCAAGGCTTTAAAAGAAATGAAAAAAATTAAAGACACGCACGCACGCACACGCACGCGCACGCACACACACACACACACACACACACACACACACACACACACACACACACACACACACACACACACACACACACACACACACACACACACACACACACACACACACACACACACACACACACACACACACACACACACACACACACACACACACACACACACACATAATTCTGGTGAATATTTGAAGTTAGGAAGAGGGGGCAAATATAGGTTAATTTTGTGTGTGTCTGTGTGTGTGTGCGTGCATGCGTTCGTGCGTCTTACTTGGGAGGTACAAAAAAAAGCTACACAGCATTTTCATTTGTCAAAGTGATAAATTATGTGCAGATACAACAGCTACAACAGAGAGTAGAGCCGTGGCTGTTTACTGGCAGCGGAGAGCAGATGAGAGAGAGACACTATAGGCCAGTTCCTGCTCCCATCGGCAACACAGCCGACGGAAGCAAAACAAACACGTGTAAACAGTTAAAACGGAATCTGTCTTCTCCACCACTTCTGCTAAATCTCTTTTTCCAAAACCCCAAACAAACAAACCCGCCCACCCCACTCCCCGTACCGTACATGTCTGGAGGAACATGAGCGTAAATATGTCGCTCCAAACATGGCCCTGTAAACGCTTTATTTAGGTTGTCTAAATGTTTATCCGTCTCGCCTCGTAACACTCCACGCTTGTTGTGCGGCAGCCGAGCGGACGCAAAACAAACTGGGGGCGGTGAGGTTTCAATGCGAACGCAAGTCTCGAGGCTTCCACTTTTGGATCTTGGTCAAATTATTAAAACCCCTCTCTGTGTCGATAACACAGCGTTTAGGGAGGTGTCAGCACCGCTGCACACGGCATTTGACAGGTGACGTCTCCGGCAGCGCCAAGACCAACACGGCCTTGTGAGCAAATCACGGCAATACTAAAAGAAACCGCCTGCTGGCGTGCCGTGCGCCATGCCGTGGCATACGCCAGCAGGCTTGGGGGGGGTGTGGAGTGTGTCTACTCTGCTACTGTGGAGCTTTGCAGCAGCAACACCAGCGCATACTATATTTATCTCAGGTCACTTATCTCACACTGGCATCAGGGATATCGTTTTCACAGTCTTACCACAAGACAACCCCTCGGCCTACGCCGCCACAAACATCATACCACACAATCTTTTAGAAGTAGAAAGGATTCTGCGTCCAATTCGTTGGAACAATGCGGAACGGCTCGACCGCACCTTTTCTTCCCTCAAATTCTTGCTCACTTACGAATATATTCGTACAAATAAGGGGTTCCGTTGCTCCCAGAGGGGGCCACGTCTTCCAGCAGGGAAGGCCCAAAATGGCACCCACAACCACAGGCCCAGAGGCAACAGCAGTACCCACAGTGCCTCACACCACGGCTCTGATCTGGGAGAAAAACAGCCCTTCAAACAAGCAGCCTGTTTGTCAGCCCCGGAGGGGAGTGCCAGCCGCTGCTTTTGCCTTAATATAGTCTTGCTGAATCCTCTCGCCGGCACTTTGCAACAGCGCGCACACATTCTGGTTCGGGCAAAAACCCATGTCACATATCTGACTTATTGGTTCAGCATTTGAAATAGAAGGCTGCGGCTGTGCTCCGCGTTTTTCGGGCTCCCAGGGGCCACAGCGAGGCACCTAACGGATTAGGTGAGGCATATTTAGTAGGGTCAATTTCAGGAAGAGAGAGAGAAATTAATCTTGCAAACAGGAAGACGCTGAGGATGCAAAAAAGAAGAAAAAAATTCCCCCTTGTATGTTCTGGAACACTCCTCTTTCTGTGGGAGCTGTCAGCGAGAATGTGGTTCAGGAGTTCACTCACAAACTTTCCCTTAAGGATAAAGATTCATGCTGTTGAACTAAGAAACTACAGGAAGACATAGGCTGGGGGAGCCGGGACTCCCATCATGCATTGCTTGACAACAACAAGATAAATTGTTCGTTTTAGCGGGAGGCAACTAGTGTGTATGAAGCCATGTTGAATCACGGTGTAGGACAGTTTATTTTGTCCTCTGTGGTCAACTGCACGTAGCTAATATACATATGACTACAACACACAACACATGCAGAATTTCACCCACAAAAACAACAAGATACTGCAAGACACACACACAAGCTACCGTTTCCCCCAATAGGCACAAAGAAGCAGCGAGCTGCATTAGAGGAGCCCTGAAGTAAAGTGAACAATTGTAGCGTATTATTTTATGCCATTTAACAGCCTACCGAGGAGCTATCTGTCTGTTAACCACTTGAACCCAAATACTTAGTTGACCGAGGTCCCATATGTTACATCTCTTTGCCGAAAATACCCGGTCGATCTACAAGCTCACAACGCGTCACAATGCTTCGCGAGTGTCTATTTTTGCAGAATGCTCGCCCAAGGCCAGAATAGGGATGCTATGTTTCTAGTGGTTAAAGAACTGTTACATCACATTCACCTTATCACACTTCAAAACACAGCAATACATCTGGTGGAAGCCATAGTACCTTTACAGCTAAGAAAACAAAGTGTGAGCCAGGCTTCTGGCTCCGCTAACTGCAGTCCTATTTAGAATGGGAACATGGCCCACATCGCTCTGCTCGCCGCATTCAGTGGCTGGCTGGAACATCTGTTTCTGCTGCGCCAAAATCTATTTGTTTGTCTTAACAATTACGCTCCCCGATGTTTCTCATTTCATTTCTTAATCTCTCTCGAAAGTCATTATCCCCTTTCAGGTCCTCCGAGGTTATGAATTCACAGAAACTGGATACAAGCATCTGTTGAAAGCTTGTGTATACACACTCTGTGTTACAGTTTGGTCCCCGTTGACATTTGAGAGAACGTGCATCAGAGCGAGGCACCCTGTCCATCTGTAACCTAAAGGAACGCAAGCTTGTGGAACACTTCACACTCAGTGCCGGACTGTTTACACTATCTGTCGACTCTGGACATGTTAGAAACACCTTGCGAAGGGCTCCCGCCGAGAGACGTATGTATTCTGTAGTCAAAATAATGACGGTGTGAGCGAGAAGCAGATAAGAAGTGCTACCAGTGACAGCTCCGCATAAACAGAGGTGACATCCGAGGCTACCGCGTAGGCGCGTACATCTGGACAGTTCAACACAGCCACCATGTACAGCAATTACCTGATCTATCGCTGCATTAAGGTTGTAACTATTGATTATTTCCATAAAATTATTCTATCGATACATTTTTCGATTAATCAAGTAATTGCTAAGCGTTTTTTATATATGTTTTTTAAATGTTTATATCATGAATCATTGTGTAAAGATTCCAATAGCATTTTTTGTTATCTTCTAAATCAATCTGTCTTTGTCATGCAATGGCCTCGTGCAAAAGATAAACTTTTTTGATTCAAATTGATTACATCGATTAGTTTGACTGGCTTTTACACCCCTATGCTGCTTTCTGCCACAATATATTTGTGTGTGGGGAAAATTAACTCCTTTCTTCCTTGTGCCCGGCTGCAGCAGCAGCAGGGTGCACCCGCCGAGCCAGCAGTCACAAGAACCTGATCTGAGACTCTTTTCTATGACCACAAGCGTCCCATCTTTTCCCATCAGGCTCCTTGCCTCATGCCTGCTGGGTGATGTCAATCAGCACCCTTCTGGCTCCTTAAAACATGGGGGTCTCTTTTGGCGGCCTGCCCAAACCCTCCCTCTCTGTCCATCTAATGGACCCCGAGTGCTGCATTCAGCCTTGACGAATGGGAGACGAACCTTGCTAAGTAGGGGAAAAAAAGCTAGAAGGATGGGGGGGGGGGGGGCTGAGTTTACGTCCCCTGTCTCTGGAATGGTGGGTTTGTGTGCTGCTGGCACCGCAGGTTCAAATCCCTCCAGCCTCTCTCTCTCTCTCTCTCTCTCTCCATTCTAACACTGTTCAAAATATTGAAGATCTGGTTTTAACAGTATGCCTGTCTGGTTACACATACACAGCAGCAGATCCTGTACACAACGACGGTAATACAGGTCAGAGCCTGAACGCAGATAAACAAGCAAGCCGCAATTTTATTTAACCACTAAAACCTGAAGAATGTCATCCCCTCCAGGGCCAGGCTGGGGTTTGCTGCCTTGTCTCACATCTGTATGGCAGAGGCATGTGTGTGTGTGTAGGGGGGACTACCAAAAATACACTGACTGAGACCACTTTGTCAGTTGTCACCCATCTGGACACGCCCTCTCCATCTAAGAGAAGCACTTCTCACAGCCAAGCCATTCAACGTATTCATATGCACCATTCAGATCTCTCTTATTTCCTTCCACTGACAACACAAGGGGGAGGGGGTTGCTCTCACAGAGACAAGCTTTTCTTTTCAATTACTAGTTTTTTATAAGCTCTGATGAAGCCAGCCGGGCCTCTAGGATCCACTAAGCATTTTATTGCTTAGTGTAAAGTCATGTATCGTAATCGGTCCATCATGCCTTAGTTATTTATGCCTTTTTTTAACAAATACCATTGCGAGACGTCACCTCATGGTCAACGTTTCTTTCTTTCAAAGCATATTACCATTCTCCACTTTTTTTGCACTACAACTGCTGTAACAAGCTACTAATCAACCTCCATTCATCAAGGGCTTTTCTGAAAGCGGGTGCCCTCCGTGTGTCTCCAGTGTGTGTGCGGGTCGAGGGGGGTCAGTGACTATAATACTGCGTCAGAATCATCAACAGGGCCATTATGAGAGCAGGGGCTGGTGTCATTACACATGCTTACATTCAAATTGCCCACTTAACATACTTCTGCAACGGCAACATATGTTTATCATTAGCCAGTGCCCTAATCATTCAAACATTATTGTAGCACACTTAATAGCATGGCTGTGCTTTGTTCCAGCCTCTGTGATAAGAACCGGCCCTTAATGACTTATTAATTTCTCTCCGAGTCAAAAGAACGTGCTTTGAAAACAAACGTAGTTTGTAGCATTTGTGGGGCTTTTGCGGCCCGGCGTCTCGTTGAATCACATTCACCATACACAAACATTTGCTGTGGGTAAACTCACACACGCTGAGAGCTTGTTGAGTGATAGCTTGAGTTAAAAATACCGGCATGCATCCATATGTTCGACTAATGCCGATGCCATCTCTGCTGGCTTAGCCTTGGCAACAAAAGCAAGCCTCTCTGATCCTGTCAGAAGCTGGCCCAATATAGGAGGGCGGTGAAAAGGATTTGAAAGCCATCGGAAGTGTCTCCTTGTCGCCCCACGGACATGACAATGCGCCAGCCACTGTTTGAACTTGAAAGTGTTTTGTTTGGGGGTGCCCATGCGCGTCCCACCGACTGGATGTCATGCATTCGAGACGGGTTCAGGACTTTGTTCTCGATAACTTTTAAGTGTTCCATTTTCTGAGTCTAACCCCTATGTAACAAAAGTCCCAGTGAAGCCCACATTATAGGGGTGAGCGCTAGACTGAGGAAATTGGAGGAATAAATAAGGTGTGAGGGTCTTATCTCAGCAGGTTCATCGCTACTCTCACTTATAGACATCCTCAGCCTAATAAGACATTTTTGTTTCTGCTCAGACACGCCATCAGCAAGAAGCTTGGTCTTGGATTCATGCTAATATGACTATCAATATGTCTATTACGATATATTTAATCTGTCACAGTCAGTGTACATCCAAGCTTATGTGCATATAGAGTATACTGCACAGTTAAGAGTATTAATTTAAGTCTGAAACACTTTCAGTTAAATGAACGCTCCAGACTTACCTAAAATAATACTAACCCTAAAATAAGGACATTAGGAGAATTCACTTTTATCATATATATGTTCATATTGCCAGAGATGTCTGAGAATGGGAATAAAGATTCTGGTCTATGCAACTAATTCAAATGTCTTGTATTGCATTACTTGACTTAGATATATAACATATCCCCAAAGAAAGGATGCATTATATAAGTAAGCAAAATACACTACTTATATCTGAAGACTCAAGACAAGACGTGATGCTGTTAGTGATATACAGTACGTGTATATAAAAGTTAGCAAAAGAAACAATTATATTACTTGGGGATAATAGCATACTGTACGAGACGATGCAGATGCGTTTAGAAGTGAGGTCCACCACTGTTTGTAAAAGACCTGAGAGAGCATTGATGAACAAGAGCCAAAGTCTTGAGTGAGGCTTGATTTGTGACAACAGACAATCACCATCTGTATTCTCTCTTCCCTTTTATGTGATAGTTATAGAACCCTTGCACAGTAGATTATCTTTTACCTCAGATGGAAATACAAATGGACCTTTTAAGTGTCCCTTTGGTTCCATTTGTACACTTTCTGATTTAAATGTATGACTCTGTATAATATATATATATCAGTAAAAAGCACTATCACTTTCATATAAATATGTATATTGACACTGTTATTAAGCTCTTGCACCCAGCCAGTGCCATTAGTGACATTTCACATTTAATGTCTTAAGTTTTACATCACCACTCTACTCTTCTGTCTGTAGATTGATAAGATCATATGTCTTTGGAGATGCTATTGAGACAATACATGTTCTCTGTGTGGTGCGACAAAGGTGCTTCATTAGTATATGAGGAGTTAAGTTTCTGTACACTGCAAGCTGTGGCACAAAGTTGGTTTCTCAAAGGAAGCCCATCAAGGTTGACTAGAGAACAAAGTCATGTTTCAGATGTCTGAAGGATTAGTTGCCCCAGTCCATTTTCACCGTTTATGACTCTGACACCAAAGTGTCAACCATGGGACATATTTGACATTTCTAAAAATGCTCTTTCATCTTTCATCAAGACAAAAATGCAGCCCTCGGGCAATCTGTTTTCAACACAAGCTTCAGTATCACTGCCATTACATTTACCAATAGCTACAAATAAGACCTTTCTTCCATTTAGTTTGGAGAAAGAGACTTCAGAGACTTTATTAAACCAATAAACAGTAAGTTATAGTAGGCTATGACAGGAACTTAGATAGCCAAAACTAATTATTCGGAATGAGCTTGGTCCATTACACATCCTATAGGCTTGCAGGTTTATTTAAAATGCTCCAAAAACATTGTAGCTACTGTTCACATATGGCACAGATGCTCAATCAATAATTATAATGGTTCTATTATGTTCTGACACAACTAAACAGTCTATAGGTCTGCACTTTAGAATATAATTATTTTCTAGCTTAATACACTGCAGGCCCACACTTCGTCCACGGGCGCCCCCAATTGTTATCGTATTAGGCTATATTATATTCAGATAGCTGCTGTGCTTTTACAGTTTGAGGAGGGGGGGCTTGACAGAGTTTCGTATACGGTTAAAAAACAGAAATATATCGTTTTGGAATGGCGTTACTGAATGTCATCGTTTAGGAGTGTTTTATGTTGTACCCTAAAAAGCGGACCCACACAGCACAGCTCCTCTCTTACCTCTCTCTTCTCGCAGGAGGGTAAACGCTGCCGAATCGCCGGGTGGATCAGGAGAAAAACGCATTATTATGAATATGACAAATCCGCACGGGGCCCTCCATTAGACACGGGCTCAAAGTGCATCAGACAGCCGGGGAAGGAACTTCAAAAAACAAACAAACTTCAAAAAACAATCAAAACAGTAGTAGCCGCGGATCTGAAACTTCGGATCCAAAAGGTGCGACAACACAGCACAGCGATCAGCAGCAGTCTGCTATTTCGAACGCAACGCGTAGCCTACAGATATACTTTTGGACTTGAGTTTGCGTCCCGTCCTGTCCCCGTCCCAGGACTCTCTGGTGGTTCCAACTACTTTCGCGTCCCCTTCGCGGCTACGACTGTCCTCTCAACAACACGCACATCTTTAAGAAACCAAGAGAGGATCGAGTTGCTGCTCAGCAAATCATGGCAGCGTCGACGAGCACCCGATCGTCAAACGAGGAATGTTCCTCTCTCTCTCTCTCTCTCTCTCTCTCTCTCTCTCTCTCTCGCTCGCTCGCTCTCTCTCTCTCGCTCCCTCTCTGCTGTCCCAGAGCCCAGAACTCTTAGCGCGTCGAGTGTGTGGGACGCAGGAGGAGGAGAGAGAGGAGGAGGAGGAGGAGGAGGAGGAGGAGGAAGAGGAGGAAGGCTGGACTGTGTTAAAGCTTTACCACTACCATGCAGTGGTTCTTTCTCAAACTTTATGATTTCAAAAAACCGCCATAACGTGCAAAAATGGAACCAAATGCCATTTGGTGTGTGTGTGTGTGTGTGTACGCGCGCGCGCGTGCGTGTAGGCTTATATGCAAAGGCTAAAAATGTAATTTAGATAGCATGTTATAATGTAAACAGATGGCATGATGTGGCATCCAGTATAGTGTTTTAATAGTTATATAATGTACAGATTATTTTCTTTGTATATTCTGGGGAATATACAGAATACATCTGTATCCTTAAATACCTGATCCTAGTGATGTACTGTATTACCTTACCCTGTGTTGTTCTTGCTTACTGTAAAGTCGCTCTGGATTAAGAGCATCTGCTTTAGGCCTAAATTGTAAATGTGTGTGTGTGTGTGTGTGTGTGTGTGTGTGTGTGTGTGTGTGTGTGTGTGTGTGTGTGTGTGTGTGTGTGCGTGCGTGCGTGAGTGTGTGTGTGTGTGTGTGTGTGTGTGGAAAATATTTGATTGTCTATTGTAGTTTTGTGTGCTGTAAAAGGAATGTTGTTGTTGGACATTTCATGTATTAGAATAAAGCCCTTCCAGTTCCATGTCATTTTTGATGGGGAATGTTAAGAACTAGAAAGATGCAATTCTGCTATAGGAATATTGTTCAACTGGAAGAGTTGAGTTGGGAATGTCACCGTATACTGTCCAATCAGTTGAGGGCAAAGTGCACAAATGCCTCAGGAAGAGTTCCGAATCGCTGGCCAATCGAAGGGGAGAATAGAGAGTTATTGCACGATTTAAACGTTTTTAAACGTTTTCAACGATGTAAGCGCTACAGTGAAATAACAATATACTCTGCTTGCCTATAGTAACCACACTAATAACATTACCAACATGTAAATCTTCATTTCTCATTTATATTAGATAAATGGTTGATAGGACCATATATATAGTTCCTTGTGGTTTAATCTGTGAAACTGACCTCCCGGTCATGAAAATGCTTTACCGCAGCATGGAAAAAACAGTGGCCGTTGTAGGTCCAAGCTGCCTCTCACTGTGCCCCCATTCAATTGAATTAAAGTTTTGTGGCACGGGGATGTTTGAACAGCTAATAGCCACGGGTCACTCTTGGCAGCGGAAGACGTCAGGTTGGATGGGACCAATGTTGTCTGGCTCTGGTCATTTCCTCATCGTCAGCACATAGGTGAGACGCCTTTACCAGGAATGAGAGGAAAGAGACCGCTGCTGGCCAAGGGAGGCCTTGTGTGTGTGTGTGTGTGTGTGTGTGTGTGTGTGTGTGTGTGTGTGTGTGTGTGTGTGTGTGTGTGTGTGTGTGTGTGTGTGTGTGTGTGTGTGTGTGTGCGCGCGCGCGTGTGCACACAACGTGCGTGTGCGCAAACACGTGTATGTGTGTGAAAACAGTCGTCTGTTGTACCTGTGTAAACAACGCAATCATCCCTGGAAGCGCCGCAGCAGCGATGGCCAGGCCAGGGCCCATGCATGCATGCGGGGTGGGGGCCCCGTGTGGGACCCACCACCCTGTCTCAGACAGCAGGTGCAGCTCACCATCTGACAGCTGACTCCTGTGGAAGGTGAGATCCATTCCTCCTGGACTCATGGTCAACATGAGGGCCCCCTCGAGCCCTCGGGCAAGCCTACACGGGCCCCTGTGGCAACCTGTGGCCCTCTGACAGGGGAGAGGGGAAACAGACAGCAGGTCCTTGACGGCGGTGCTGTTTGCACTCACAGAGGAGCCGGGCCGTGAAGGACTGTCCATGTTGAAGTAATGTCATTATTCAGCTATAAAGAACAAGCAACATATCATTGCTGCCGGGCAGAAACCTCTTATCTCCATATTTTGTGTTTTTTCGTAAATGAATGCCCTACTGTACAGTTTTATCTTAATTAATGAAAAATAAATAAAAGTGCGTGCGTGTGTGCGTGCGCGTGCGTGCGTGTGCGCGTCTGTCTGTGTGAGTATACATTTCACAAATTATGAATATATATTTTATTATTTTGGAACTTTCATTTTATACTTGAGGTCAAGGCGGTCGGATTGGGTGTACGATGTAGCATTGACGTCATGGATGACTGATGCCACAGGAGTCACTGATGCCATAGATGACTGAACTGAAGTTTGATTGATTGATTGATTGAAATATTTATTAACAGTTTGCAGAATTACAGTACATTTCAAGCACAAACTCAATACAAAGACTGTTCACTGTGAGTGGACGACCCAATTAAGCATTACACTTGTGGAGGGTTCAAGAGGGTTCAATTCATCAAAACATTTAGAGACGTACAAATAGACACTTCTATATAGTCAAAGAACAGAACAGGATTTCATCATAAAGGAGGTAAAAAAGGAAAAGAAACTTATACAGTGAGGGGGAAAAGGGGGGGTGGGGGGGATTCAGATTTTACGGGGGCCAGTTTCGAATTGCAGCCGTCCGTAGGTGCCCTTTGAGAGCGGTTTTGAAGGAGTCAAGGGATTCGCATGTCTTAATGACTGTTGGTAGGGCATTCCACATTTTGGTGGCATAGGAGCAAAAATAATTTAGTCCCTTGTTTGTGCCGAATCTGGGTTCTACATGGTTCGTTGCACTCCCTCTGGTGTTGCGGGTGTGGACTTCGTTAACATTAAGGAAGTATCTAGACAGGTATCTTGGTGGTGTATCGAATCTTGTGGACCAGACCCATTGCAAGATGCTGTACTCTGTCGTCGACCCTAAGCCATTCCAGCCTGTCAAAGTGGGCAGGAGTGAGGTGGGTTCGGGGGGTGAGGCCAAGTAGGAGCCTGACCAGTTTGTTTGTGACAGCTATATAGTATACTAGTCACTCAAGCTCTCGACGCATATAGACTGTATGTAGGCCTAGATCCTGTCTTGTTTTTGTTTTTGATGTTCTTCTATAGAGGAAATAACGAGCCCTAAAATCGTTAGCTTTGAATGTGTATAAAACATCTGTCAAATCTCCGGCAGGCAGCCCTCTGTCCTCCTGTAACCGTTCCTGTGTGTGCATGAGTATATGTCTGCCTCTCTCTCTCTCTTTCTCTCTCGCTCTCTCTCGAAGGGTCAGGAGCTGGTTGGAGATGGAGACAGAGAGAGGCTCATGGTTCAGTGGGAGGGAGGGAGGGTGTGTGCGTGCGTGTGAGAGAGAGAGAGAGAGAGAGAGGGTGTGATTGGACACAGTCGCATGTGAAAGGCCAGAGAGCGACGAGAGTCCACAGGGAGCAGGGGTCCACACACAAAGGGCCAGGGAGGGGCCCTGGGACCAAAGAGATGGTGGTGGGTGGGTGGGTGGGAGGGTGAGGGGGGGGCATACTGGGAACTAAAGCTGACAGCAGAGACACTTCTCATCCACCGTGGGGCTGTCTCTGGACCCCTGGGGTACCTGCTTACTTATATCTGTGGGCCTGGCGGGGGCTGCCAACCAACCAACGCCACACCACACACCACATGTCAGAGTGAGAACACCACTCCACCCCACAACGCCACTCCACTCCTCGCCAGGCATGAGAGGCGGCCGGTAAACACAGAAGCACACAAAGAATCTGTGACCTCTGCCCCACATTTTTGGACTCGTATCAAGTTTTGTTTCCTCGCATGGCTGGGGCGGGGGGGCAGGGGGGCAGGGGAGGCGAGATCAGATACAGAAAGAGAAAGATTACGACACGTTTTGTCAATACCTTTTCCCCCGATAATCCGTCACACAGGCTCCTGTTGTAAATACAAGAGGCAGTGCGGGCCAGTTTGTTGGGATAGGGAATACACAAGCAATGTGTCACAATGTAGAGCAGGCACAGAGGCTGCTGTTTGTGTTCGGCTGAGGTTCAGGTTAATCCCTTACAGCCTGCCGTGCCTATTTTGGGCATGTCATTAATAGGTGAACGTTTTCAGAAATCTTGCAATATAGCGAGAACATTATCTACATTACATTATGTAATGTAACTTGTAAATGTGCTGTTCTTGACTAGTGGTACTGGGTAAGCATAAGGGTTGTTGGTGTTGAAAAAACAAAAAAAACAAATAAAGCTTCCATTTATTTGTATATATATTCCCCCATTTCTAAGTTTTATTATGAAAACAAAGTGTGTGTGTGTGTGTGTGTGTGTGTGTGTGTGGGGGGGATTAATGTGATTAATTCATGCAGTGAATGTATTTGTTGTAGTGAAAAGTCTCGAGCTCCAAACACTCCTTGCAGGTTTGTTTGGAGTTGCTGTATCCAGCTTACTGTCAGGATAATAAGCCTCTGACCACTGTCAGTGTCAACAGAGTGTTTACGGGGTGCGAAGTGGAGCGTTTGGTTGTGTTGACTCTGTCAGTGGGGAGCCAGAGGAACGGCTGACTCTGAGTTCTATTAAAAGGCACTTTTCAGATAACAGCAGTGCCGTCCATGCAGAGTCTGGGCTATTCAAGGTTCTACGCTTGGTCAGTGAGACAATAAATGAAACCAACGGTGTGCCGTGTTACAGTGTAAGCCTATGGAAGTTTAAAAGCAGTTAAACTGGGTCACATGCCAAAAAAGACACAGATCAGTTTTATACGATACAAAAAGGCTGAAACGGTATGTAAACACATTTGTTGTCTTCGTTCACAGAAACACTATACTGACAAGTGTGACGTTCAGATATAAGTCGTTTACACATGTTCATGTTATACTTGTGAACAGAGGACAGGGAGCATTACTGTGTAGAATAGATGAAAGAACTTAAAGTGGAGTGAGTAGAAAAACGATATATTGCTACACAGGTGAAAAGGTTCCCAAAGAGGACCGTATATCTCACGGCCTAGACAGGTGTGTGTGTGTGTGTGTGTGTGTGTGTGTGTGACACGTGTGTGTGTGTGTGTGTGTGTGTGTGTGGGGGGGGGGGGGGGGGGGGGGGGTGGGTGTGTGTGTGTGTGTGTGTGTGTGTGTGTGTGCGTGTATGCATGCGTGCGTGCGTGAGTGTATGCGCGCACAAGCATGTACATAGACATTTGTACATAATATGCACAAACACAGCAGGTATAATGTGTCTGGTTGTAGTTGGGTGATAGAGAAATAGGGGGGGAGAGCGAGCGAGAGAGAGAGAGAGAGAGAGAGAGAGAGAGAGAGAGAGAGAGAGAGAAGAGAGGAGGAGAAATGTGAATGCCATCTGGTTTGTGCATCAGAACCTCAGGATTCATCCTGGGCTCTCTGGGAATTTCATCAGCATTGAACATCTCACTTATTCACACATCCCCCTGCCGCACCTCGCCCACACAACACTCAGGGATTCTCCCTTCTAATACCCCCACCTTGATAAGCATTAGGCCACGGCCCTGTATTTGATACATGTTTTAATCTCTGGGATCCCACAGTTAAATCCTTCGTGATAATTTAACTCAGTCGTTTTGGATTTGTACACTCCCAGAGTTACAGACCCATAAGGGTCCATGGATTTTGGTTCCCATGCAACTATTGATCATTTATTTACCCCCTCAAGGACCCCTAGGGGTCTACAGACCCCATGGAGAGAACCAATGAGCCTAGACCTAATACACACATCACTGCATGTGTGTGTACTGTCAGCAGATCACTCAACGTCGGGCTGTGGCTGCTGCCTCATGATGTGAACATACACTCTCGTGAGCTTGCATAGTTACCGGCAGAGTGTTTCTTGACTCCCGGACGTTCCTGGTCTCCCTTCAACGCCATCAAATCCCAGCCAAGATAACACGGAGCACATAAGCGTAACCGCAGAGCGTGTTCTTCCGTATTCAAGCTCATGTCCGAGCGGTTTATGTGGTTCTCGCAGTGAATATACTACAGTACATGGCATAAACACATGGACATCGAGTGCTCTGCCAAACAAAGTTGTCAGGGCTAGCAAAGCAGATCGGGCCTATAAGCCAGGCTGCACCCCCTTCAGCCGCAATCAGCCAAACAACGACTTATTTTGGCACAGATGTTTAACCAATCTCCACATCGCACGGACGTGGCACCCCAATCAACGTTGACAAGTAGCTGTCTCAATGAAGAGTTCGAGCATGGATCTTTTTTCTTGGGGAGAGCTGGAGGTGAAATATCACCCCTGTTTCCTCCACTCCCCAGAGGCTCATGGTGACTTTGTGATTTATGGGCCGCCGCTTGGGTAGAGCGGATCAGAACACAGCTGCCTCGTACTGTACAAGCGCACACAAACATGTGTATAGCAGCTAGCAGGGCTGTAGCTTACACGTGTTCAATGTAGTGATCGTGCAGTTTGACAGCATTGGCACTCAAAACAGGAGTAGTACTAGAATATCCCACTCAGCTAGAAGTACAGTTAGAAGACTTAAATATTAGACAAAGTCGTTATTTTTAAGTAAAGGGCTTTTCACATGGGTAGCAAAACAGCGGCATACATTCTGGCTTAGAAACGTGAGGTCGGACTGTGATCCTCGTGTGAATGGACGCATTTAACGCGCCGCAAAGAAAAAAAGCTCTGTTCAACTCTTATCGCAGCCAGGCGAGTATGTGCTTGAGACGTGCACAAATGGTACAGTATCGTGATCGCTTGTCGCTCCGCCGGTGAGATTGCCCTTACCTCCCTATCTGCCTGCACTCACCTCTAAATGAAAATGAATTACTAAGCGCATCAGTCACTTCCTACTCACATTCTGAGTTTAAACATTTCATTATGAATACTGAAACTATGTTTTGCATGCTGTCTGTCAATTCGTCTGTCTGGCCGTCCGTCCGTCCGTGTACAGCTATCTCCGGCACTGTTGGCCTGATCGGTGCGAAACAGTGCACATGCGTTCCCTGGATGCCAATTCAGTATCTCTATCTCAGAATTGTTCACATGGGCCTGTGATAGTGCCACCAGGAGGCCGAGTTTTGCAAAACACATTTTTGCACACGGTACACAGTATCTCTATAGTCATGAAACAAAACTTGTCATTCAGATTTTTCAGATTCCATCCTGATTGGCTTGGCTTCCAACGTTTATCCATGCATCCATCCATTCATCATTCTCTCAGTATGTGAACAGCTAATCTCTGCCACTGTTGGCTTGCTTTCAGCGAAACTATATGCACAGCACTCACTGGATGCCAGACCAGAACCTCTGGCCCAAATCTTTCACATGGGCCTGTTATAGCGCCACCAGGAGATTGATGATTGCAAAACACATTATTGTACAGTACTTGTGTCCAAAAATCACACACATCGGTACACAGTAGCTCTATAGTCATTAAACAAAACAGGTCTTTCCGATTTTTCATATTCCATCCTAATTGATTGGCTTTTTGCCCACAACAACCAGGCTGTACCTGACCTCTTTTGGATAGTATTATAGTGAAGAGAGACAGGAAACGGGGAGGGAGACACAGGGAATGACACAAAGGCTGTATGGCTCATTGGCTCGGCACTTTAACCCACGACATGCTGTCAGGCTACATTGAGACTATAGTGCCCAGACCACTATAGGCCATCAGCCGCCGGGCCGGGGCCCCATATTTCGATACTTTATAGTTCAACTCCACTCTATCTCAGACACAATCTTTTTTACTACTACTGTACTTTTACTACTACTTGTTACTTTGTAGATTAGATTAGATTTGATACATGTCTACCTGAAAATGGCAGATCTACTAGTTAACCACGTGTCTCGAGGTGCCACTTTGTGAGCTTGTTGATCGGCAATTTTCGTATTTTGACAAATCTTGAAAACTTGTGAAGGGGGGTATTCTGCATTTACTTTTGGTACACTCAGTATATTGTTTTACTCCAGTAACATATTGAATACAGAGCTTTCACAACAAAGCATTTATACACTGTTACTTTTACTTAGTAAGTAAAACATCTGGGCACCACCACTGGTTTTTATCCCATAGGGCCATAGCATTCAGGACAGTTTGTTGGCGAGGGAGAAGTCTTTTCTTGTCATCATCTAGTGGTGAAAATAAATGAATTACTGTACTACAATTTTGGAATACTTTTACTTTACTTCAGTATTAATTTATTTTATTCTTTATACGTCTATATTATTTGACAGCTTTTCTTGTGAGCTTGTAGTTTAGCTATTTTTTGAATGAGCTTGACAATTCTTTTGAAAGATTTTAGGTTTTATCCCCTTGCTCAGGGGATACATTTAATCTTGACCATCAGGTCAACTTCAGTGATCCTGTTTCTACATGTGATACGATACATGACCTTTTTTCTCAAGAGCAGGGAGACAAAATACAACCACCCCAATTGTATGAGTTATATTGTATGAACATAGTCCAATTAATAGTACAAAAAAGTTGCATAGTGCCACTTTTAAGTAAAATAAAAACTGTCTGCAGCGATCATCTGTGGTGAGACTGGAAGCCGTAGCCATGGAAACAGGAAGTGAGAGGCAAGCCTCCAAGATGGACACCAGCTTGTGAATGGGTGCATTCCTCACCGGCAGGGTGTCTACCCATGGGGAGGGGGGAGGGGGTCCAGGGACAGTGGGGAGGGGGGGAGGTATGGGTGAGTACAGGGGCAATAGGGGTGGGGTGTGGGTGTGGTTATGAGGGGAGTGTTTACTCGAAAAGGCGACTATATAAATAGTAACTGCTGCTGTTTTAAGGACTTCCTGTCACTAGGTATTCCATAAAACAGTAGTTAAATAAACAATCGTTTTCCCATTGGGGGGGTGGGGGGGAGTTTGGGGGGGGGGCTTCCTCGTCTATATGGTGAGTTGAAGCACCACCGCTATGGATACAGTCAGGGAGCACCGGCATGTGGATTTAAAAGCCCCAGACATCAGACATGGAAGGAGTGTGGTCACAGGTCACCACGCTCTCTTTACCTCCCTGAATGGCACTGTTTCTCACTGGTGGAAAAAGTACTCACATGTAAAAGTAAAAGTGTCAATACTGCAATGTAGAACTACTGCGTTACAAGCAGAAGTCCGGAATTCAAAATGTACAAATTAAGTATTGGCATCAAAATGTAGGCCTACTTAAAGTAACAAAAGTAGAAAGTATACTCACTATGCGGAACGTCCCATTTCAAGTTTAAAAATGAATAACATATATTTTGAAAATAGCAGATCTAGCAGATAAAGTAAAATACAAATACCTCAACATTGTACTGTGTAACTGTCTCTCCATCCCAAAGAGGAGTGCTCAGTGGCTGGGCAGAACATGTTCTAGACCAGGGGTCTGCAACCTTTTTCACATTAAGTCCTCATTTTCGTGATAGTCAGTGTGCCATATATAATTATGACACCACATCAAAATTAAATATCCCCAACTGATTTTGATTGTCCATAGGATACACATAACAACCTTATATATTATTATATATATAAAAAAAATCCAACATCCAGCATGATTTAGGCCTATCCACATGATAGGGATTTTGTCTGCGAGAGTCAAACCAGTAGGGTTCCAACAGGTGAGCTAACCAGTAGACCAGGGGTTTCCAACCTTTCTATACCACGGACTGGCTGACAGTTCATAAAATGTTTACGGACTGAAATTGACTGGGGGGTGGGGGGAAGGGGGGTGTGCATCATCGTGCCAAAACACGGAAGACAGTTGACTGTCCTCAAGTAGCCTACCTGCTGCTATATTATCATATCACAACATAAAGTTATATCATTGTCATTGGTGACACACAGTTAATAGAGCACGGTCGGGAAAACTTGGGATTCCCTTCTTGCGTACCAGTGGGACATGTCTCATTGTCTCGCGTACCAGCACAGGTATACATACCAGTGGGACGTGTCCCGCGTACCAGCACAGGTACATGTACCAGTGGGACATGTCCTGTGTACCAACGCAGGTATACGTACCAGCTAGTGGGACATGTCCCGTGTACCAGCACAGGTATACATACCAGTAGGACGTGTCCCGCGTACCAGCACAGGTACACGTACCAGTGGTTGGGAACCACTGCAGTCTGCACTAGACCACTGAGGTATGGAGAGCTAATCCAAAAATAAATCTCATGCCCCTGAGGGAGTAAAAGAAAAGGACAACTAAATAACCTTGAGGAAAGGCATCATATCAAATTCCTTTTCCATTCTTCAACAAAAACAATTGACAAACTGATCAAACTCACTATGAATCGCAAGTTAACATATTGTATAGTCAAATCATGGCCCAAAAGAATCACAAAATTGAATCATGAGGACCCTGTTGATTCGCAGTCACTTTGGTACAGTGTGTAGTGTTTAGGAGAACACACGCACGCACGCACGGACGCACGCACGCACGCACCCCTCCCACCCCCCCGCCCCACACACACACACACACACACACACACACACACACACACACACACACACACACACACACCACAAGACATGTACAAAATGTACCATCTGGCATTGTCCCCAGAAGGTCAACCATCTATCAGGCGCTCTGCGTTTCAGGTGGTGAAGGCTGCAGGACTGTCAGCATGCATTTCCGGGCCCAGTGCTCAGTGCACTGCCATTGGTCAGCACATCGGACAGCTGCATGCACAAGATGTCTGAGCGTTTAAACTTATCTCTTTGTGGCCTTCGCCGTTGTCAACAACCTTGGCCCTTCCAAAATAATCTACAGGTGGGTCGTTGTGGGTCACGGGCAAAGAACAGCTAAGAGGGTGTTTCTTTTTATTCTTGTTTAACCACTTAACCATTTGAACTCCAATTCGGGGAGGAACATTAGCCGAAAATAGCAGATCCACAAGCTCAAGGCAGCTTGATACACAAGTAGCCATGAAGTACAAGTACACCCCAATGGATATGACGCTAATGTGTCAAGCCCTAGTCTCCTTGCTTGACACATTAGCGTCACATATATATATATATATATATATATATATATATATATATATATATATATATATATATATACACATATACATATATATATATATATATATATATAATTATTATTTTACATTATCCACGTGAATCCTAGCATCCGCATCCATATTTTTGGGCGCAACATTAGCCGAAAATTTGCAGGTGAAGAGGTTTGGTGTACAGGGAAAAACTTAAAGAGGCAAAAGGTCAAGGTTACAAAGTTTAGGCTGTTAAATGCCTGAAAACACACATTTGACATGAATGTATAGCCTGGGTCCCTGCTGCTTCATCTCTCTCTCTGCTAAGGGGTCCTTGGCCTGAAAAACGACAAAGACCCCTGCTTCATGGTATGACGGGGTATGCATTAGGCATCAGTGACAGCTGCTATCAGGGTGACAGGATGTCAGGGCTGTGAAGGAAACTGCAACTGTCCCTCGCCTCGCCTTGCCTTGCTGTCTGCAGGGGATCTGCTTGGAATGCCGGGCCCCAGAACACATCATCACCGCGGACGGCCAAATATTTATGAAACAATAAAGCCTGTAAACCATTGGCGTCTTTGAAGTTCCCCTGCCAACCCGGGGCTCTTGGAATCTTGTCCTACGTCTTGCAGCCCTGCAGCACACACACATATCGAAACAGGTTCTTCAGTGTGGTTCAAGGTTGTATTTATTGTTACATGTTGTGCACATGCAATTCATAATACTAATAAGGAAAAGAAAGAGAAATAAATAAATGAAAACAAGCGCAAAAAAGTCAGTAGTTATATAATAGCCTTAATAGGATGATACAAAAATAGTACAGCTTAAGCAATTTAGGTATACGCTTGGCATAATATTATATACTGCTACACCACTAGCATTTCATTAGCTGCCACAGTATATAAACATACATTTTAGCTAGCAACAGTCAAGTGAATGAATGTTTTCTTCTGGCCTGATTTATTTTTATTCTTGTCAGATGGTTCATGTGTCGTGTCATTGATTGTATGGGGTAAGAACCTTTTTAGCAGCCTGCTGCCAGGGGCAGTGTAGCCATCTTCCGTTCACCATAATGTGAAACAGTCCATGGGGTGGCTAGGATCTTAGATAATTCCAGAAAGATGGTTCCACACCAAAGCGACAGGTGCATAAGAGATGACCAAAGAGCCAAAAACGTAGGGATCCTACAGAGGTCTCCGGTCTCTGCATTGCGAGCATGTAGATCTGTTATTTTCAAAAAATGTGCACCATCAAAAATGGGTATGGTTCTTTGAGGAAGTATTTCCTACCATATAGGTAAAAAGGTTCTCCACGATATGAGTAGCTAAAAAAGAAAATCACAAAATAAAATAGTTCTGTAGTGATGATGGTTCTTCATGGAAACCATATAGCTTTTGGAAGAACCATAATTTTTCAGTGTGTTCGGTGCCTCTCCTGCCTCTCCTGCAGACACTGCTCTAATCTCAGTGACACATCGCATGGGTGTTTGTGCATCCCGCGGGTCAAGCGCGCCATCCGGAGAGATGCTAATCAATCTCTCTTCCGCTTTTCAGGCATGGAGCCTCACAGCACGCAACACACAGACCAGGTCTGTCAAACCAACAGCCGTGATATCACTGGGGAATATCACCAGATCATCTTTGTGGAGCCTCTGCAAAATGCACAGAGGGTAAACACAGCACCCTGTGTGTGTGTGTGTGTGCATGCGTGTTGTCTAACTACAGCAATGGCCAGAATCTTATCAACAGACAAGAGCTCATGAGTCATCCCCAACAGGCACTATAGCTAGTTTAGGACGAGACTCGTGGTGGGGGCAAAGTCTCGAGAGCTGACGGCCATCGTTGCTCTACTCGGGGAGCGCCTGGATTCTTAGAAAGATAGAGACAGAAAAAAGGGGAATCGAGGAGGATGGAGGAGGTTGGGGAGGAGGAGGATACATTTGAAAGCAAGAAATAGCAGAAATAGCTGATCTACAAGCACAGTACTCACGAGTCACGACCCATGTTTGGTGTGTTGTGAGGCAGAACAAACAAGCCGGTCGAGAAATTGCAGGTGTATTTATAATATGGTGATTGCACCAGGGATTGGCTGTGGTGAGTGGAGGAAGGTGTAGTGGATATGTGTGATTGTGAATGGGGAGTGGCTAATGAGTGAAGGCAGGTCTGGTAGATAGGGAAGCAATTGAGAACGGGGAGTGGCCGTGATAAGCAGAGGGTGGTCTCTTCTCCTGAACCTACATTGATCACAATTACATTGATCACAACTACATAACAATAACTATGCCATGAAGGCCATGGCCGCCATTTCCCCTCAGATTGGCCTTCCGCCACCAGCTAGGTATGGCCCTGAAACTGGAAGGTCGGGGTTCGATCCCCGCCCGGCCCCGGGTCATACCAAAGACTCAAAAAATGGGACCCAGTGCCTCCCTGCTTGGCACTCAGCATCAAGGGTTGGATTGGGGCTAAGTCCCTGCGACATACTAGCTTCATGTCCAGGGGGTGTACTTGTACATCAAGCTGCCTCACGCTACAGAAACAGGCGATAGGCTCCTGGCCTCATGGCTCGGCAAGGCTTACTTACTTACTTTTGGCCTTCCTCCCCTCAAGAAATTCAATGCCCCGAGGCCACTTGATACCCCACCCACACTTCTCTGCCCTGCCTCTTTACTGTCTATGGTATTACTACTGTATTTAGTTGTGTTTCTGATTTCTTAACTCCTCCTTACTCCCCATCTTCAATGCATGTATACAGTATATGTTGCAATGCACGCACTCTTTTAAAATAACTCACACAATCAAAATAACGATATGGCTTCTTTATAGAGTGAAGTGAGTTAAAGTACTACAATCTTTAACATAATATATTCCACCTTTGTTAAACGTAACAAAAATTAAATGATTCTTCTTTGTGCTCAGTAAGGGTGCAAAGGGTCAGAGCTACAAGCAGGGCTGTGTTAACATCACAGCCAGATTTTCACCCCCCCCCCCCTATAAGTGCACCATTATGAAATGATGACCGATATCCGATTATTTGCAGGGTCATACCTGCCGATACCGATTCCGATATTACAGAGGAACATAGGGCTTGGCCCAACGCCTGTTAATAAAGTATTCAATCAATCAATAACATACATTTTTTCCAAGTGTCTGTTTTCACTTCTGAATGAGAGTACAAAAATGTAATGTAGAAAAATGTACAAGTTTATTTGTACTTAAGATTTTACATTGTATTTGATTTGGCTTTTGTTCTAGACTAGAGGTACAAGCAGCTACAAAATAAAAACTAAGTTATTAGTGTTACACTGTTATTCATTATTGTCTGTTGCAAATTCATTAGCCTCTGTCTGGTCTTAACAATGCAGCCATAAATATTGGTAAATATTGGTAAGGTGTCTGTTCGACTGCAACGATGAACGCTAGCGGTCCTGCTTAAGAGCCACTGAGTTATAGGACCCTTATCAGTTATCAGTGTCGTAGAATCTGTTTTGGTAAGACTGTGGCAGATGTGAAATGGAGCCTCGACACTGATGTCTTCATAACAGTCTCTCTCTCTCTCTCTCTCTCTCTCTCTCTCTCTCTCTCTCTCTCTCTCTCTCTCTCTCTCTCTCTCTCTCTCTCTACCGTACTCCCAGCACTGTCTCCTCTCTCTGCTCTCCCCCAGGCCAGAGGGACTAGCCATGAGAGCCGTGAACAATGTGCTCCAAACCCCTGGGCTCTGCTCTTCCCTCAGACCCCCATTCTCTGCGCCTGTTCTGGAGGCCTAAAATTTGCAGCTCCCATGGGGGACGCTTGCGAAGACAGTTTGGAGAGCACGAGAACCCCGATAGAGTTGTCTGAAACGCCTCCTGTTTCAAATTAGGTCCGGTGGACCAAAGTCGCCCGGATCCCCTCAAGAGGCCCGACATTTGCGGGGGAAAATCCTGAATTTAATTGTTTCACGTTAAGAGTTGTGTAGTGGAACGCTTTTAACCAAAGGACACTTTGGACGGGACACAGACATGTTCAGGACATTTAATCAGAGGCATCTTTCTCTGGACCTTCTTCCATTACTGGGCCTCCAAGGCACAAAGAGGGCCTCCTATAACCACTTAAGGACTAGATACTTGTTCATAGGACAAATAGAGAAAACTGCTGATTTGCAAAATTGGCTTTTTGTGTTATTTTGGAATAAAAAGTGAGTGGTGCAACTCTCTGTGTGTGTGTGTGTGTGTGTGTGTGTGTGTGTGTGTGTGTGTGTGTGTTAGGTTGCGCAACAGTGACACACATAGCTGTTTATAGGAGTGATTGCACCACTCAAAAACAAACAAACAAACAAACAAACAAACAAACAAAGTAGGAATGGCTGGGGGGAGTGGTGTATTATTATTTGTTTACATAGGCATATCGTGTTCTTTGTATTTTTGACTTGCTAATCCTTCTATTGCAGCCTGATTGTTTCAGGCTGATCAAACAAACTGATTTCATTTTCACTTACAGACATATTTTAAAAAGAAGAATGAAAAATATCTTGGTATATATGTGGATCTTGGACTTCATGGCATCAGTCGTCTATGTCACAGGGGTCTTCAACAGGGGGTCTGGGACCCTTATACTATAGAAGGGGGGCCGCAAATCTTCGTGATACTGGAACCATTTTGTTATTTTTACATTAACCACTTCACCACTAATCCTGAGCTATAGGGCTGATGGCTGCAGGTGTTACGGAGCGCCTGTGGTCTCCTGATCAGACCACTGAAAGGCACTTTACGGCCCTGTTAAAGACAAATAAAAAGTCCTCTCTAAAGAGGCCCTGTGTGTTCCCTCACCCAGCGTTAAGACCCTCACCCAGCGTGTGTCCTCTCTAGTCCGGTGGGTCCCAACCTCTTCTGGATCAGGGCCCACTTGAGAATCCTGAAAGCGTTCGCGGCCCACCCATTTGGGCTGAGATCGATGGAGCTAACGTACATCACAATGACAACATAACCCGTGGCCCACAGCTTGGGACGGACGGGCTGACCTCTGTAAGGAGTTCCCAATGCAGCTATGCCCAAATATGGAGTGTTTTGTCTAACCTCAATGTGTCGCCATGGAATCAGCCGGAATCAAAACAGTCAGTTCCATATATGGGCACAAAAGAGGGCATGCCCATACGGGCATATACTGATGTCATCAGCGATTTTGTCCTATGCCCAGCTTTGTTGTGTTTCTGTGTTTGTATCACGGAATGTGATGATTTGATTGGCTGATGTATGATGATGATGATGATGATGATAAGAGCGCCCCTCACTTTTACATACAATTATTTTATTTTTATTTTATACTTTTGGGGAAATATTCTTTGTCCACCACTCTTTGAGAAAGGTTATGAGAGGTTGGGTGTAGCGTGTGGTAGACAGACAGTCATTGAGCAATTCCTAAATAGTATCACCATACTGATGCCGTATGTACGGCAATTGGTCTTTTATAGTGCTTGTGATCAATCAAGTCATAATGCTATTTACATTAGTATTGGGTTGCTAGGTGATGTTGTCAACAGCAATGGAGCGTGCCATCTTGAATTTTGCACGCACCCGCGCCCACTATGTGTTATGTTGGAAAATAAATAAATAATAAATAAATAAAATAATTTTGTCTTTCCATTAAAAAAAAGGCAAAAGAAAAATAATATATATATATATATATAGAAGCTCATTTATAACGTCTATATTTAGCCAAGCCTTTAATTTACTGCTATCTGACGAAACCAAATATGTCTCAGTGCCTCCCGTCTGGCTTCCACAGTGCAGGTTTACAGAGATGCAGATTTACAGTAAGATTTAACTCATCCATGTGACATGAGAAAGGAGACCTGTAGAAGATCATTCTTTGTTTGGAACGTCAGAGAAGAAGAGGAAGATGATCAGCCGACACGAATCGGTTGAAAGAGAGATGGAGGGATTAAATAAGGATCAACTCCCTTTCTGTCCCTCTCTGTCTCTCTTTCCATCCCTCTCTCTCTTTCTCTCGCTCTGTGTGTGTGTATGTATGTGTGTGTATGTGTGTGTATGTGTGTATGTATGTGTGTATGTGTGTGTGTGTGTGTGTGTGTGTGTGTGTGTGTGTTTTGTGTGCGTGTGTGTGTTTGTGTGTTTCTCTCTATCTGGGATGGATTGATGGGACCCCAGCGAGCGGAGGGCGAGGACGGGACAATCAACAGGGAGTACTTCAGTCATTGTTGCTGTGGATCCTTGGTGGTATATTAGGGTTATTATCATTTATTATTTACATTTTGATTCCACCCCTTTATAATAGAATACTTTTCATTTGATAAATACAGACCACTTTCACTCTCAAAACATTTCAAAGGTTGCGAAACACACTCATCACAAGCTCAAAAAGCAAAATGATCATGCGTTGTGAGCTTGATGCTTGTAGTTCGGCGATTTTTGCCGACCTATAGGACATTCATTTATGGGGGGAAAACATTAAAAAGGTGAAATGGAGATAGATTTCAGCCACGATATGTTCATGCATGTGCATTCTTGCCAATTAAAAAAATCAATCAATCAATCAATCAAAAGATGGCTCTAAAAGATGGCTCTAAATTTTTGATATTTTAGAGTCTAAAATATATGGGGATTCTTGGGGAGGTAGGACGAGAGAGCGAACAAATGGAACCAAAGGGCCAGTTCATGGATGCTTCTCCAGGTGTGATGCAGGCCCATGAGACCCTGATACCAGAAGCATTGGGCCTGCTGTTCCCAGCACCACTGGCCCGACCCCCCCCCCCACCCCAAAACCCCCACTCCCTCCCGACCTTTCACAGGAATCAATTTCTCTCGCTCGCAGTTACTTCCCAACACCGTGACTGTCAAAACAGGCTCTACGCCGAGTCGCCGACCCTGGAGGTTTAAGTGGTTTGCCATCCCCAACCGTCCACCAGACCAGACATGCACCGCTGCACGGCCGCACTGCTCACTCCAAAACAATTACTTGAAACAACATTATCAAAGAGGCCAGCTGAGGTCATTTCTTGTTCTTGTTTAAAGAAGTTCTGCTTTCTTAGATCAAATAGGAAAGTGAGGGAAAGCGGGTATGCCGTGCCACAGACCTGATGGAGTACGTCAGGGGTTCTCAAATGGTGGACTGGGTACATGTACTGTACCCCTAGGGGTACTCGGAGGTACTACAGCGGTACATGAGAGGAAGTGGAAAATGGAAAAACGGGACACAGGAGGACGAGGATGCTCTAATTTCAAGTCTGTCACTTCTTTTCTTATTTGTAATGTGATATTATTCTTGAAATGGTGGGTAGCATCGGGTGGATACCTCATTATGTCCAAAATGACTACTTTCCAGGATTCAAATTCAAAAGAAAAAAAAATAGACTATTTCAGAATCAGGTCTCATGGTCTCAATAAAACATACAATTGTATAATCCAGTATGCAAATATTGTCATACAAATTGGCAGTGGGAAAAGAGCAGTAATTGCGCAAGTAATAAATACTGGAAAACATTGCTTTTCCTGCATGCATCATTGAGGAATGACACAAGGCTCCTGTCTGTGCACACCTTGTTTCAAGTTGTTCCAGTCTCAATCTTCTCCACGGCATCCCACGTTCACAGACACCTCATAGGTTGACGCTCAGAACGGATAACCTATACAGAATGAGCGTTTTTGGGTCAGAGGAATTCCCTGGGACCGTGTTGTGAGTGGAGTTAATCTCCTCTGGTCTGTTTTAATCTGCCTCATAGATATTAAGACCAGCCTCTCTGGCCCCAGTCCCGCCACCTCTGACCCCTCCTCTGTAATCCGCCTGTCGCATCAGCTCATTAAACCCCAGCGACTTCACACCTCTCTCCATGCTGGGTCCAGCTGTATATCCCCCCTTGGTGCCCAGGGTCGGGCTCAAGGGGCGTCAGGAAAGACTGCGGGCTACACAGGCGGAGAACCGGGCTCCCGGCCTCTGATCTCGGCTGAAAATGCTATAAATCAGCGAGTCAAGGTGACGGCCAAAAAAAAAAAAACGCTCATTATAAACCCGGCGATAATAAATGGAGAGCGAATGAGAGGGTGTTGGTACCTGTCAGACGTCTAATGAGAAGAGCCTGTTGGAGCTCGGTAATGACCAATGATTAAGAAGGGGTTGCTGGCATGCTAACAGAAGTGAGACTATGTAGCTGTTACAATTTCAATAGGTGTTTACTTTTGGAATTTTGGTTTTACTTGGTTTTACTTTGTCTTTCCTTATTTGGCCTATTGGTAGGCTATTATTAACACTGCAATGCAAATTCCCAACAGACAGTGACGAAGTACTCACATTTCTTATTTAACTAGAAGTATCAATACCCTATTACAGAAACAGTATACAAGTTTGTAGTAAAAGCACAAAAGTTTTCGCATCGTGTACTTAAAGTACCAAAAGTAAAACAATGCAGATATGTCCCATTTCAAGTGTTCAAAATGTATCAGAATCTTTTTTAAATAGCAGCCTAAGTATTTCAAACAGCCTAAGTATAATATACTTAGGCTGTTTGAAAATAGACAATGTGTATTATGGCTGAAGAGGTTAATTTATTTATGTTTTGTAATACTAATTAGTTCTGTGTAGGAGAAATCTACAAGACTCCTAATTCTTGTTCAGAAAGTCTGAAGCAAAGTAGGCCTATACTGTCTTCTCAGACATAGAATGAATGAATGAATGAATGAATTTCGGTCCTTGTTTACAAATCATCGTCATTTTTTGACCGCGGTCGAGATCATGGATCGATTACAAGCTTTCGACTTTTACTATTATAGTGCTGTGATGTCACGTAAACATGGGGAGCAACATGGCGGCATTTGTATAGTGAAAGGAGAAACAACGGCGTGTTTTGGGGTTTTAAGCAGACTTATACGTTTTTGTCAGTGCAACAAATACAGCGGGTTGAGGTTAATTTGTTATGGTATAAATTGGCTGACGTCCCACAGCTTTTTGGTGTTGTGAACGCAGCCAGACAAAACCGTGCATTTTGTTTCCGACCTCAACCCCTTGAATGCTCTGAGGTGGGAAGTGAAGGTCCAAGTTGGAAACTCCCCAGCTCCCACTTGGCATGAACGCACCATAATTTCACCGAATTGACTGTCAGAGCCTTGATTCTTCCCCTTACTATGCACAGTAACCTCAGAGATGTTTTGCGATACGCTATGTTACAATATTTTACACTTTTCTGAGTCACCTACTGACGCCACCCAGACCGCTGTGAATGTTCCCATCGGGGCATTATGCTCTCTGTGTTCAGTACAATGACTCTGCACTCTGAGGCATTCAGCAGCAGGTCAGATGTGCCCACACAGCAATCAAAAAACTCATTCTCACACTGTACATTCTCCACAACACCCACACAACCTGCACACAACAAATGTGCACAAAGACATGCGCGGCGTGCATGTCTGTGTGTGCGCGCACACACACACACACACACACACACACACACACACACGCTACTGTATCTCAATGGGGTATTCCTAAATAAATAAATTTCAAACACGCACACATACTGTACGCACGCACGCATGCACGCACGCACGCACGCACGCACGCACGCACGCACACACGCACGCACGCACACACACACACACACACACACACACAAACAAACATGCTCATATTAATTAGGTGGACCCTGCCAAGTGCTGCCGGAAAGCTAATATTGGGCTTGGTGGTTTTGGTGGCGCGGTGTGGATTAGAAAGTGGGGTGGAGTGTAAAAGACCCCTCTCTCTCTCTCTCTCTCTCTCTGTCTCTCTCACTCTGACTCTCGCTCTCTCTCACTCTGACTCTCGCTCTCTCTCCCTATATCTCTCTTCAGGGCCTTATCACCCCACAGACTCCAACCGTATGACGTCCTCCAAAGACCACATTCACTGTGCAGTCATGGGAGCACACAGCCTGGTCTGCTAGCCGCACTCACAGCATTAAAACACGTTTTCCCAAAGTCCACACTATACCGTGTGGTCATTGTAGTTTAGTAAGGCTACTGATGTATCCGTGGGGGATAGAATAAATATGTATGCTTTTGGGTGTGTCTGAGTGCAGATATAATATCGCAAACTGCCGACATCAAACTTTGCATGTAATTAAGCCAATTAAGCAAGACCCTCGCCATATCAATTTCTTCTTCTATTTTTCTTTTACTTCTTTTTTTTTACTTCTTCTTTTTTACTTCTGATAACAAATATGCAAAAACTGTTTCTTGGTTAGGGCTTAAGAGGACACAGGTGGAAACACTGGCAAATCATAGGACTGCTTAGAAAAGACATGAAACAGTAACAACAGGAAATCAAGAAACGCTAAATACTACAAAATAAAATGTACACAAAAGTCATGTAAAACCTATAAGAGCCAATTAAAGAAAATATAACAACACAGCAGGGTGACAGAACAGGTCACAGATCGTGACAGTATTTTGCAACATGCATTACAATGGAAAGCTGCAAGTTATAACCTGAAACCACCACCAAATGACCACATATGTCTTTACTAGCCTACTGTCACTATACATAAAGACTAACTTTGTCCAAAGACTGTCTAGTATGTGAAAAATATGGTTATTTCATTCCTGTTATGACATGCAGAGTTGGCTATACTGTATGTTACATTTTCCTTTGCCTTATTCCCTCATTTAGCAAACTTTTCAAACCAAACCTCATGTTCTCATTTAGCAAACTTTTCAAACTAAACCTCATGTTCTGAATGAATAATCACCGGAAAACTGCTCCAAGGAACACCAAGCTGTTGTCAAGTCGAGACATTAGCATTAGCATCAAGCATTAAGTTGCACCATATGTTTTCTATAGACGAATGGACTGGAGTTACTTCTCTCATGGTCAAGCTTCTGCTTAAATCACTGCAATTATTGGTAGTCCAAGCTCTGGAATGACACTGATGAGAGCTGAAATGGTTTCAACTTGAGGACTCAGAGCACTGGCACAACATACTGGTACTGCAAGCGGTACCAGGTCATCTAATGTATATGGGGAATTGATATAACGCATAAGGACAATTGATTTTGGCCATGCCCCCGAATACCTATATGTAGGCCTACCTATGTCCCCCAGGTCCTATGTTTCCCAGGGTATGTTTCCTATAAATATTTATCCCACGAATTTGCAACCAATTTTTTAAATAAATGTATAGTTGCACCGCTCAGTTCACACAGGTGTGATTTTTTCTTCTTGCACCAAATATTGCAGTTCTGGCTTAACAGTTGGTTTTCGCGAAACTTGGCAATATGGTAGAGGGCGATCTCGTCGCAAAGCGGGTGCCTATATGGGCTATAGTTCCAAATATTGCTCCTATAACTGGAACTATCCCATTGAGATAGAATGAGCACTTCCGCATTCCATTGTTACAATGGGAGTCAACGCTAGTGTCGCCACTCTCTTACTATATTACTCTGGCCAAACGGTGAAGACGTGAAGCCCACATAACCATTGGCCAAAGGGTGGCGCTATAGCAAAGAAAATACAAACCTTCAACAGGCATAGAAGGTTATAAAACTTTAATACACATGCGTCTCCTCACGAGGAACAAATGAGGTATGGGAACATATGGCCTGTGACCCTTAGATCTCCCACCATTTGAATTACTAGACAGGTGCCCGTGGGGCTTCTACAGCGGTGCCCGTTGGGCACTGGCCTACTTGGAACGATGCAAGTTGGAAATGTATGCCCCACCCATGATATTATGCGTTGGGAGCCTCTACAGCAGGCCCGTTGGGTACTGGCCTACTTGGCAGTGGCCTTTTTGGGGCGCTTCTGGACAACCGTTGGTCCGACCGCCTCAACACAGGCCACTGCACCCCCAGCGGTGGTTTGGAACGTGTGTGTCGAATTTGAAGTCGGTGGGGCGAACGGTTCTCGAGTTACCTGGATACACACAGACAGACAGACAGACGTACACGTACCGACAGACATACAGAGACTTGGTGCATAGATAGAGTTTCCAGGGTCAATGTGGAAACAGGTGAAAACTGAAAACCTATCCCATCGTCCATGACTTACCAACTTGGAAGGCAGGCTTGTCGACACAATTAAGGCTCACTCGAGCACACCTCACTCCGATGCGCCTCACAAGCCTAAATAAGGCCTCGTTGACGACGTTGCGTGTTGTCAAGTGATGTAAAAATCACAGCCACGTGGGGCGTTCTCATACAGAACTGGGGCACACAGGAGCCTTCTTCATGCTCCCACATAGGACCCCATGGGAACGCAGGGACGACCCCATAGTGGGAGGACTCACCCGGTGCAATCTCTGTTTTAGTTGTTCTCAGGGCATAAAACTTGTATCAAATTCAAATCAACCCCTCTCGCTGGACACAAACACATGATGGAGCATTCTCTGGGGCAGTGATGGAAAAGCATTTGGGCAACGTATACAGCGATCCCAGTCCAGAGAGCAGTCTGGAACATCTTGAAAATGAAATAGATGAGGAGTGTGGGAAGGGAGGGAGGGATGTAAAGAAAAAGAGAAGTGCAGGTCCAGTTGGATTCCTGGCTGGCTGTTTTTCCTCTCAGTGTCTGCGTGCCGCTGCGCGACCATAGTATAATAGATAGATAGTGACGGCCTGCCAGTTGGTTTTCATTAGGTACTCTGCACTTCAGGACCTGCGCAGCACCCCTCCCTCTGCCCCCGACCCCCAGAAAATCCCCCCCCCCCCTCCCCTCTAAGAAGGCAAGGTAGAAAATTGTTCCTCAGAGTGAAAGAAAAAAGAACATCACCGGAGGGGGATTTTTTTCCACCCCACCAATGTATTTTTCTAATATCCTCCTCAAACTTGAAGCCCCCCACCCCCCGTGCCCCCACCCCTTGCCTTTTAAGTAAACCCTGTCATCTACCCTGTGGGGGCTAGACTGGAATGCTACCTCAATATGAGATCTGTACGTTTCCATTTCCCTCTAATGCATGGCTCTCTCTCTCTCTCTGTGTGTGTGTGTGTGTGTGTGTGTGTGTGTGTGTGTGTGTGTGTGTGTGTGTGTGTGTGTGTGTGTGTGTGTGTGTGTGTGTGTGTGTGTGTGTGTGTGTGTGTGTGTGTGTTCGTGCGTGCGTGTCGGAGTGGGAAGAAGGGGGTTGTGAGAGCAGGGTGGAACTGCACTTTGTTTGTTGCCCTCCGCGCATACCGACGCAAAATTGAACAGCAGTAAAATAAGGCCCAGATGTGTGTTTCTGGCTTCCACTTCAATTGTCCGAGGCCTGGGTGGAGACCTTGACCGTATGTCATTTAGAGGTGGACAGTCTCTCTCTCTCATCTCTCTTTTGCTGTGTTATTTTTGACAGCATGATATAGTTTTTGTAATTTAGAATAACACACCATTTAGTTTTAGTCCTATTTATTTTAGTCCTTATTTGTTTAGACTTATTCGAGTTGTAGTCGAGTATCAAAGTATCAAATCTTAGTCTGTTAGTCTTTTAGTCTTTTATTAACACTGCTCTTTTGGTGCCTCTCTCTCTTTCTCTCCCTCAATCTCTCTCAAAGGTCTGTAATCTCTCTAGCATGTTGTGCCTACATGGGTGCCAGCATTGCACACTGATAAACGCTATAGCGGAACGTTAGCGAGCCCGCTCAACCCCTCACAGGCCCGCTACTCAAGTCACGCCACGGCGCACCACCTACGGGAGCAGCGCTGCATCAAAGGGAGCGACCTCTTGCACACATGCAACAGATCCATGCTGCGCCAGATCCGTGGCGGATAAGACAAGTCCTGTCTGTTCCTTTGGAGGCTCCGTGACCCGTGACCCCTTGACTTTAAACGTCGACAAACTGACTCTTCATTATTTCAATCAATCCTAAAATGCCTTCCTGTGGCTGCTCCACCCCCCTACTCTGTTTTACATCACATGGAATTAACAGCGCTGTCTAGAAAACATGCAACCTATGCTTCTTCAGCACGGTGCGGGGAGCAAAGACAAGTAACTGATGCAGAAAATTACATGCCATACTTTTTATTTTATTTTATAAACGTAAACTTAAACGTTTTATTGAGTCAATCGTGAATCTTCTTTTTGAGCCCATGGTTTTGATTGATTGAATTGATTGAAATCTTTATTAACAGTTTGCAGAATTACAGTACATTTCAAGCACAAACTCAATACAAAGACTGTTAACTGTGAGTGGACGACCCAATTAAGCCTTACACTTGTTTACAACAGGGTCCACATTGTTCAATTCATCAAAACATTTAGAGACAAACAAATAGACACTTCTATGTAGTTAAAGAACAGAACAGGAATTCATCATATAGGAAGCGAAAAGGGAAAAAAAGTATATATACAGTGAGGGGAACAGGGGGATAAAAGAAAAGAAAACGAAAGACAGAGTGTAGGGCGCCTGCACACAACACCATGCGTTGATGCCATGTGTGCATATGTGCAGGCACCCAACACCACGTCCATACAAAAACATAGTACAATCCATAGTACAAAGACAGAGTGTAGGGCGCCTGCACACAACACCATGCGTTGATGCCATGTGTGCATATGTGCAGGCACCCAACACCACGTCCATACAAAAACATAGTACAATCCAGATACAAATTCAGCTTTTACAGAGGCCAGTTTCGAATTGCAGCCATCCGTAGGTGCCCTTTGAGAGCAGTTTTGAAGGAGCCAAGGGATTCACATGTCTTAATGACTGTTGGTAGGGCGTTCCACATTTTGGTCGCATAGGAGCGAAAAGAATTTAGTCCCTTGTTTGTGCCGAATCTGGGTTGTACATGGTTTGTTGCACTCCCTCTGGTGTTGTGGGTGTGGACTTCGTTTACATTAAGGAAGTATTTAGACAGGTACATGGGTATCTTGGTGGTGTATCTAATCTTGTGGACCAGACCCATTGCAAGATGCTGTACTCTGTCGTCGACCCTAAGCCATCCCAGCCTGTCAAAGTGGGCAGGGGTGAGGTGGGTTCGGGGGGTGAGGCCAAGTAGGAGCCTGACCAGTTTGTTTTGGGAGGTCTGGAGCCTTGTTTTAAGGGCCTTTGAGGTGCTGTGGTACCAGGAGGTGGATGCATAGTCAAAGAAACCTTGTACAAGGGCTCCTGTTAAGGTCTTCAAGGTGTTTTTGTCGACCAGTGAGGAGATCCTGTAGAGGAATCTTGTTCTTTGATTGACTTTTTTGATTACGTTGGTGGCCATCTTATCACCGGAAAGATTGGCCTCCAGGATGGAACCTAGGTAGGTAATTTGATCCTTCCGTGTGATAATATCATCACCAACTCTAACCAAGAAGCCATCTGCCTTTTTGAGATTACTATTTGATCCGAAGAGAATGGATTCAGTTTTTCCCAGGTGTAAGGATAGTTTGTTATCAGCGAGCCAGGTGCAGATTCTACCGAGTTCAGAGCTGAGGGTCTTTTCAACCTGCAGTTTGTTCCTGTCCGAGACCAGCAGTGCTGAGTCGTCTGCGAACAGGAACAAGTTGCAGTCACAAGCTGAAGTCATGTCGTTTACATATATTAGGAACAGTAAAGGCCCTAGTATGCTTCCTTGTGGGACGCCACAGCTCACTGGGAGGGGGGGGGACAGTGTTCCGTTCACTTCCACCATCTGTTCTCTCCCCTCCAGGTAGGATTGCATCCAGCTCACTGATGTGCTATCAAAACCAATAGCTTTAAGCTTGTTAACCAGTATGGAGTGGTTCACGGTGTCAAAAGCCTTTTGGAGGTCCAGCATGACCATGCCGCAGTATTTTCCAGCATCCACCTCGTGTTTGATGTGGTCGCTCAAATGTTATTCTGCAAATATGGAGCACAGGCCACGGCTGAAAGGACATCATTTCTCAATGGTTGCAGCCCTAATTATATGGTCTTCATCCAGCATTTACCAGGTTGAACACATTAATGTTAGTTCAGTTGGGAGGACCTTGGGGACATTGCAGGATGGTTCTGTTGCACGCAGTTCGTCATTGACAATGCCTCAACACCAGCCAAACCTGCATGCACTCCAGTTATGGTGGCATTTGTCCAGACACCCGCAGTGACGCTCTGCAGCCTTAGGGGACCTGGCTGTTAACGAGAGCGTTGGCCATCATGCCAGCAAGCCTTTACATCTGTTTTGTTTCTGAACAAGAAAACAACACAACGCTGTAAATTGACCCATAAATCTCACAGGGTTGCTCGTTTACGGAGAGCTTAAAGAACATTTTCCAAATGTTCAGAGATCCACACCGTCCGCGCACGCAACACAGGCTTAAACGCCCTCCCTCCCGCACTCAATGCTGCATCCCAAACGAGTTGATGAAAAATAAACATAAATTCTGATGTCTTTCATTTTTTTTATTCGTTTATTTTTTCACTTTGGCTTTAATGAGATAATGGAGGGCGTATAGATGTTAGCCTCACACAGGCTGCAGTTCTCAATCATGAAACGGATTAACGACTTTTCTGACGCCATGTTACAAGTTGGAGTTGTTAAGAGTCACTCTCACAAGGCTTATTTGTGTTTGCTTTGTTTGCTTTTTCCTAGTGTTTTACGTACTTATACTTGAGTAGGACAATCAATCTAATACTCTTTCTATCTCTGGGCTATTTTTATTCACCTGGTATCGCAGTATTAAATGAGTCCCAGACAGCCTTGAACTAGAATAAAAAACAGAGTTTCTCTGAGTGGCCTGGGACTGTGGTTAAGAACCAGAATGGTTTCCACAAGAGTCGGAGTAGCCGGTATGGGAACTGTCCACTTCTGGCAGACCTTGGTCAGATAACCTATCTCCCCTCCCTCTATCTGCTGTAACTCTGGCAGTAAACGTTTGCATGGGAAGACAGACCCCTCGGGCCAGCGAGAGTGGCCTGATGAAAAACAGGCCGATTAAAATCCCTGACCCGTTGCTGCTCTTAGATGGGTCTTCTGGAATCTGGCCTCTGCATCACAAGCCCACTATGCACATGTTGCATCTTATCTGGATAAATAGCTACTTCTGGCACAGAGACGGACATGTACACTAAACAGACAAATTATTTAAACATGAACCCTGGTGTCCCTATTCTGGGGGCGAAAAAATAGCGAAACAAGTTCACAACGTGTAGTGTTGCGATGCGTATAGTGAGCTTGTAATTCTGCTATTTTTGGTGTAGATGGAAAAAAGGAAGGGACAGAGAATAGATTCCTGGAGGACACCGGTCAACAAAGAATAAGTTTAAGTGGTTAATGTAAAGGGCTTTGAATGATTTAATTGACGTCTTAGTTGGTCCTGATGCCCATCGGTGGCAATACTTATGATTAACACACTATTGCTTAATTTTTGCCCTGTCATGCGACGATATGCTGATGATCCACAAGCTCATAACACGGCACATCCTAACAAAATTTTAGCTTGCTTGCACAGTGCACAACAAAGTAGACTGCCCTGCATTGGCCGGGAAACGAACATTGCACAACAAAGTAGACTGCCCTGCATTGGCCGGGAAACGAACATTGCACAACAAAGTAGACTGCCCTGCATTGGCCAGGAAACGAACATTGCACATCAAAGTAGACTGCCCTGCATTGGCCAGGAAACGAACATTGCACAACAAAGTAGACTGCCCTGCATTGGCCGGGAAACGAACATTGCACAACAAAGTAGACTGCCCTGCATTGGCCAGGAAACGAACATTGCACAACAAAGTAGACTGCCCTGCATTGGCCGGGAAACGAACATTGCACAACAAAGTAGACTGCCCTGCATTGGCCGGGAAACGAACATTGCACAACAAAGTAGACTGCCCTGCATTGGCCGGGAAACGAACATTGCACAACAAAGTAGCCTATAACTCAGGCTTTATACGCCATGTGAAAAGGCTCGAATGGTGAAGGCTCCAAAATGTTGACGAGTCCACAATGCAGTTTTTTGTATTTTATCCATCCCAGCCCTCTAGGGGAAATCATGGCGCCAGTGCGAGAAAAATGCGTGAAAAACCAAAGAAGAAGAAGGGCCCCCAGGCCCTAACTAACCAGGAAGTGTATAGCCCCCCACAACAAGCCTCCAGTAAGGCTATCCAATGTTGAAGCTGCCACTACCTACTGGCGAAAAGTGGAACTGCAGCACGTTCATTGAGGTGGACGATGTGCGTAACATGCGTCATCCCGGACCTCAAATTTGAGCGTGTGCACGTCGGATCCATATGTAGGCTGTCTAACATGTGAGTAATATAGTAATACGAGTTCCCTTGTTCTGGCGAAGGCGGGTTGTGGAGAGAAAAACAAGGTCCCGCGTTCATGGCAAAGATTGTGTTAAGCAGGTGAGGCAAACCATCACCTGATTGCTAATTGGTAACTCTAATAACTTAAGAACAGGATAGATGCCATTCTGCCAGATGGCCAGCAAATGGGGTCGTTGCCCATGCCAACCGTATTTGTATAACATGTCCCAAAAGTATAGTAGATGTTTACATCAGTTTGAACCGGAAGTGAAAGTCGGCCAGGTCACAGTAGTGAAATGGGGCCTGTCTATCCGAGCAATCAGTTTTGTTTATATCATAACTGTCGATCTAAGCTCTAATCAAGTGCCGAATATCGCATTTGTTGCAGATTATGAGCCATAATGCATATAAAGACGGCTTGTGCGCGTGCACGCGAGATATTTGGCCGTTTGTACGTGAACGCAGCCTGGTGCTAGCTAAAAATGCTACAACATGCTAAATTCGATGCGAATCAATCGCCAATTAACGTGGATTAAACAAAACTCACCTTATGGCTATGGCATGCTGTGTCACGGTGTGAGTCAAGTTGAGGATAGGACCCAAACGCAGAATGTGAGGCAGAGGCAGGAACGTCAAGTTCAGTGTTTTTATTGCGACCAAAACAGGAGTCCAGGTACAGCAATTCACAAAACACAGAGGCAGTCGGAAACAAAACTTGGAACATGAGGAACACAGGGAAAGCAAGGGGAAAACTATACTGGGAAAACTAGGGGATCAAACAAGCAAGGCATCAAGGCTACAAAAATACTCACAGGTAACAAAAGCAACGAACCAACAGAGAACTCAAAACACCAGGGTACATAAATAGACAAGGACTAACTAGACACAGGTGAAATACAACAGACAAATCAACTCAGGGATTGGCTGGGAGAATAACAGGACACAGGAGGGGAACACTACACTAATAACAGGGTTAGACAAGGCAGGTAAACATGGGCAACATAGGAAACCAAGAGACACTAGAACTACAAAATAAAAGTTCACAGTGCAAGACAAAACTGCAACTAAGAAACGAGGAGAATACAAAACATCAAGATCACAGGAACACAACAGAAAGGTAAAACAATAACAAAAACCAAGAACAGGGTACACAAGAAAACATAACACGTCACAGAACGTGACATGCTGCACAGAGTAAAGGTAAGCTTTTCTTATCGGCTACGGCAAGGAACCTGTTGTTAAACCCCTTCCCAGCCGGCTTGCTGTTGAATTCTTTGGGAAGAAGCTGCGCAGTGTGTGTGTGTGTGTGTGTGTGTGTGTGTGTGTGTGTGTGTGTGTGTGTGTGTGTGTGTGTGCGTGTGTGTATTTATGCAAAGTTCCTCCTTACTGTCTAATCATTAGACAGTAAGGAGGAACTTTGCATTATCATTAGACTCTAACATTAGACTCTAATATCTATAGGGCACAGGTTGCTCCGTGACACGTCTAACTTAGCTTTGACCTTGACCGACTGGGTGAAAAAAACAGAAATAGCTAGAAAGAACAGCAATTTTTTTTTTGCTTTTCTTGTCATGGGTTCATAGTTCAATTATTAGTCCAAGTACTATAGTATCTGCCTCTGGAATATAAAATATAGCTCAAAAGTATGTGAAAAGTTCAACACCATTCCATTTCTCTCCAGAGTCATGTCCCCTTTTCACTGTCTGCAGAGAAAATGCTGGCAGACTTTGTGGATTAATCGCTGATGTTGGGCTTATGTTGTTCATAAATGATGGCGTTCCTCCTGGGCCATAAGAATAACATATGTGAATTGTAAAAGCAAGTGACGGCACCCTAAACATAAATAGTTTGTGACACATCCATCATGCAGGGGAGTGGCTTGGAATTCTGGGCCTCGAGACAACGGATCACATAATTCAGCAATACTTTATGAAATCCTCATATGCAAGGGCCTACACTCCCTACAGTATGTAGTATAGACCTGTGCTCCATGGACTCCCACAGTAATACCAACTTTTCATAATCAGTCCCATGGCAACCATGAACACAAATAACGATCAAATCTGGATATCTGCAAGCATCACATTTGACTACCAAGCCTTATGTTTCAGAATATTTGTGTTCAGTTTTCGACCCTGGCCACGTTTCTGTCTGTCTGTCTGTCTGTCTGTCTGTACTACTACACTACTACTACTTGCAGTCATATTCCATATCCTCTTTTCTATCAAGCATATAATCTGGACTTCCACAGCTTGTGTGCATTGTGACGGAGGACAATAGTGTAATCTTTCTTTAAGGAGTGAGGCTGTGACCTCTGTGACAGGAGTGTGATCTCAAAGCAGCACGTCCAAGTGGATTGACACACGGTCAGTTAACACCCGTAATATGTTGAAGGGCCAAACAGTTGTGGGGGAAACTTTCACTCACAGTGGAAAGTGTGTGTTTGTCATTGAGAGCCACCCGAGCGGACAGGGGATGGATGTTGTATCGCGTGAGGCTCCAGGCTTTGGTTGAGCAGTTTGTGAGTGTTTGAACACAGTGTGTGTGTGTGTGTGTGTGTGTGTGTGTGTGTGTGTGTGTGTGTGCACACTTTTGCTATACTTGTAAGGGCCAAAGGTCTCTAAAAGTAGGCCTATAGTAGAATTTAACAAATTAAACGAATCAGGTTGGGGTTAGGATTAGGCATGTAGAGGTTATTATGTCTGATTTAATAGTTGAGCAGTGCCACCGTTCCACCGTTGGGCTTCAGGGATATAGGGTTAAAAATGCCCCCCCCCCCCCTTCCAAAAAAAAGAAAATGTTTAATAATAATACAAATTAAATAATGTAGCCTAAATGTCGACCATATAAAGCACTTTATACATGTAAAGTGTATAAAGTATAGTACTACTTGCATGCGCGCGCGCGTGCGTGCGTGCGTGCGTGCGTGCGTGCGTGCGTGCGTGCGTGCGAGAGGTCTTTCGAGGAGCTTGGAAACAACCCCCCCCACCCCTGCTGCCAGTGCAACATCTGCTCGACCGGCGGAACCAATCAGAGTGGAGAGACGGGAGCCGTGACCAAACGGGCCCGCTTGGCCCTTCCTTTCATGGAGTTCCCGGGGTGGGCTTGGAACAAAGACCCTCCTCCCCCCCTTGTACCTCCGCCCCCTCCCTCCCGTCCGCCCCGCACCCTTCCCTCTTTGATATCTTAGACCCCTGCATGGACTGAAGCCCCCCGCCCGCCAATGTTCCTGTCTCCTTATAAATAATCCCATGGTTCATGACAGAAAGATGACATGTCGTCTCAGCGCTGCAGCCTATGGTTGACAATACACAGTGGTGGAAAAAGTAGCAATTTGTTTTACTTAAAAGTAAAAGTATCAATGGGCTAATACTGAAACGTAGAAATACTGCGTTTACAAGTACAAGTCAGGAATTCAAAATTTACTTGAGTAAAAGTACAAAAGTATTGGTTTAAAAATGTATTTAAAGTAACAAAAGTAGAAAGTAGGCTACTCATTATACAGAATGTTCTGTTTCCCAAGTTTTCAAATCAAATCAAATCTTTTGAAAATAGCAGATCTACAAGCTCACAATATGTTGGGCATTGTGAGCTTGTAGATCAGCTATTTTCAAACTGCCGATGGGTAATAATGTGGGTAATGTAGGCCTCTGTATGTACAGTATGTATGTATGTTTTGTAATAATAATAATCAAGGAACTGGTTGGAATAACATGTTCCTTCCAAGCGCTACGTCCGTCGTCCAACCGGGGAAACTACCCTCTGTCAGGTGAAAATAAGTGGTTTTGACACTCATGCATTGAAGGAAGCATGAGGTCAGTATAGTCAGGAGTAGATGTAAAAGTACAGAAAATTGTAAATACTCCAGTAAAGTAAATAATCACACCCGTGTGAAGTGAGGGGCACTCATCGTACATCATCATGATGTAAAATATACACTATGCCTATTTGCTCAGACACTATGACGTAAAATTCTCCATTCATTGTCAATGGGAATTTAATGTTTGTTTAAGACGAAGTTTGTGGACGGTAACCGAAAGCTGGATGTACGTAGGAGGGGCCCCTCAGAATAGCCTACCTCTAAATTATTAGTAGTAAATGCTTAGTTACTTTACACAACTGGACATATAATTATCCACACTATATGTGCTCACCGGTTGAAAGGTTCTTATTGGCAGCAAAAAACAGCCAGAGTAACAGATCCACAAGCTCAAAACACGTAGCTTCATGCCGGGTTTCGAGCTTGCGGATCTGCTACTTTTGATGCCTTTGTGTGCTGCTGCATGCGTAGCGTGATCAAGTATAGGGGCCGTTCATTTACATGGAGATAAGAGGTTTCTGCCCGACGGCCACGCGAAATGTACCCCTGCTTGCCTTTACCTTCCACGGGCCCTAATGCGAGGGGTTCCACTTTGATGGGATGGAGTCAGGATAAAAAAGTGGGACATTCCCATGCTGGAATTAGAGGGTCTTTACACTGCGAGACTGTGCTCCGCCAGCAGTGCTCAGCACTCTGCCCCGCCTGGGCTGCTATCTCCTTACCTCATCTCTTATCTCAGCATCCTGTCTTTTAAGCCCATGGTAATCTCCCCAAGCCTTTGCATCCGCTGGCTTCGTGCCAACAAAGGGTACACATCTATATAAAATCTATATTTTTAAATGACACGAAAGTGATGCTTGTTACAAAACAGGCTAAAATATCACGTGTATTTTGGAGCCTCCCCTTTGAGTCACAACACTTATGTTCAGCCCAATGTGATTTTGGGCCCATGCTGATTGGAATCGGATTAATCTTTTATCAAGTCTGAACAGAAAATTGAAAAAGAACAACAAACACATACAACATGCTAACTGATTTTTACTAATCAGATTTGAACCACATTCCTAGATGGTATAAAAGGAGATTACAAGCAGATTTCTAAAGATGTGTCTCACTCTGGACACTCGGACTCTGATGCCTGATTTATACTTCATGCGATGGCGTCGCTCGCCGGAAATAGCTGATCTGCTGCAAGCTAACAACGCAATGCAGCGTGAAGCTTGTTGTTACGTCGTTACCTGCACAGCAACCAATGCATATAGGTCAACAATGCGTGAATACACAAATACGATCTGAACACAAGATAATTTTAGTGATAGCAGTGAATGACAGCGCCACCTGACCTTTGTAGCGCCCCCTAGTGGTGTGGCATGCACCCTAGCATCCCAATTCTGGCCATGTCATAATAGGCAAACATTTTGTCTACAAGCTCGACACGTTGTGAACTTGTATATCGGCTATTTTTTGGCAAAAAAAGGAGGTAATCTAGCATTGAGCCCTGGGGGACTTGGTATGTCAGTCCATTGATCCAACATTTTGTTCCCAACAAGATATCTCATTAAGAACAGAGTGTAATGCCATAGAACCTGTGTGAGTGAAGTATATGTATATGAACTCTACTGATTTCGGTGACCCCATTGCCTTTGCTCTATTGGGGTCACACCAAACTTTTCCACACGGACGGACACACGATATGTGGAAATCTAACAGGCAGATTGCCACGAAGCTTGCAGAGCACACGCATGTACCCTGGAGTTTGAGCCGTTTTGAGTGACCCCATTACTTCTTATTCTCGATAGCAACACCCCGGGTATAAGTGATCTAAGTTGAGTGAATTATTTTTCCGTATAAAATGCGCCCTATATTCTTTCATGCACTCCACATTTTTAATCCCAGTTTGGCTCTTTTCCTCTCTCTCTGCCCTGACCGGTGCAGAGAGTGTCTCTCTGTGTGTGTCTCTCTTCCTCTCTCTCTGTCTCTCTCACCCCCCCCCCCCCCCCCCCTCTCTCATTCGGCTGAGACAACGTTCTCTGTCCCACTGGTCCAGACAGACAATCCTCAAACTAGCCTTGTCTCCATCGGCTAAATGACACATCCCTCTCTCTCTCTCTCTCTCTCTCTCTCTCTCTGAACATCTGAGGACTTGGCAGGCGGGCAACAGAGGGATTTGGTTCACTGAGTGAAGGGAGCAAGGTAATTACTGGATGGAGTAATGGAGGGACAGCCAGAGGAGACAGGAGGGTGGTGGTGGGGGTGTGTGGCATCGGGCCCAGCGAGACAATGGGTGCCCGTTACGGAGACGACATGAAGTTCATCCAGATGATAGGCTGTGACCGGCTAGAATTACACTCTGCTGAAATGTGTCAGCACGCTCTCCTCCTCCCGTTGGCCCGCCGCGGTCCTGCGGAGAAAAAGAAAACGCCTGTTGCTTTTCTGGACGACTTCAAACAGTCATATTCACCCCGCACGGCAACAAAGGCCCGGATCTGCCGTGCCAAATATCCGTCTGGCGCCGTGCGGTGCTGCCGAATCATCACGTAACGGTATCAACCTCCTCCTTCTGCCCTGTGGGACGCCACGCTCTGTCCCGCTGCTCCAAACTCCACCATGACGGGCTGGTCCAGGTCTTCAGTCTAACTCGGTGATCACTGATTCTCAAACTTTTTCATATGAAGGATCCCTACTTTCATATGCATCATGTCACAGCAGACCTTTTTTTAATTTGTATTCCTGGGACCATTCTACACTGTAAAATGACCAGTGTTAACTTAACCCTAGTGTACAAATGGAACCAAATGGACCCATAATATAGAATGTCATCCTCTGAATAGAGACGCCAGGCCAGGGTTTGAACCCTATACATATTCTGGGCATGTCATTTATAGGCAGTCAACGAAAATAGGTGAACATTTGGCGAAGGTTGCCGTGACCTGACAGCGGGTTGCATTGTAAGCGTCAGCTATTCTCGCTGAGGGGATTTGATGTGGATGTAGGCAGAGCTCGCTGAGGGGGTGCTTTGTTTGACCCTCAAGATAGGGATAAGATGACCTATGGGTCCAATTTTAATTTGAGGACAGCCCTGTTTTTAGGGCAGTTTTAAAAGTGGATAGCAAATTGGGACTTGTAATGGCTGTTGGTACGGCTTTCTAAGTGTTGGTGGTAGAGTGGTAGAAGAATGCATTTCCCCCCCATGTTGATTGAATTGCGACCAGGGTGTGGTATGATCAGGACCCCGCTCTGGTTTCACAGCAGATGCTGGTGGGGACCGAGCTTCACCTGAGGAAGGCCGGGACCTCATGGCGCGACCAGCTGCTCCTCATGGCTCAAACAGGTGCCTAATGGGTATTGAATTAGACCCTTCGTCGTTAACTGCTCGCATTTGCACATTAGTCAGCGGTCTCTCTTTCATCCCGCGGCCTGTCAGATCACATTTATCTAATTGGTGTTACTGGGGGAAGAGGCTCTGACCCTCCACCTTTCCGCCGGTCTCTCCGAGGGCCCCCTTGCCCCTGGCCAGGGGCCCCCTTGCCCCTGGCCCTGCACGGACCGCGTGTTTCTCTCTGAGGGCCCCCTTGCCCTGCACGGACCGCGTGTTTCCAGCCACACACACACACGCTAAAGCCGGGCCTCTATTCTTATGCACCTCTGCACATTGAACTCTGCACAACCCCTGGCGATGATGATGAGCTAGATCAGCGCTGATGGATCAGACCTGACTGAACGTCTCACTGAGGAGGGGGGACCTTGTAGGCCGGGTCTGACTGCCTGACAGGCAGCAAGGGCCCCTCACATGGGGCCACGGTGCCCACTGGACTTCCAACAAGATGAGAGAAACACTAGTGGCCACGGCCGAGGATACGGTGCTCTCGTACAGAAGCACACATGCAACTCTGTCATGGGCGGTCCTATAGCTCCCAAATCTACTACTACTATAAAACTATAAAACAATATCGTTTTAAAAATCATTCTAACTAAAGTGGACGGCATAGTCCACACCACGACTATGATGTTAGCGTAATTACTTTTATAATGATAGTTACGGTTGTGCATGCGTGACAACTAGTCTATTGAATGGTCCTGCTCCAGGGGCGTGCACAGATAGACATGAGGTAGTGCGAGCACCTGCAAAGTGCCATTATTGAAAGTTAGTTTTTTGTACAGTTTGTTTATTTTTGTTTTGTACAGCTTAGGCCTATGTGGCATACCGTGTATATATATATATATATATATATATATATATATATATATATATATATATATATATATATACACACACACACACTCACACACACACACACACACACACACAGTATATTGCTTCTGGGGCCCATGCAGGGGTCCGTGGCCAAATGCATATTATTTTGGGAGCAACGTTTTGCAGTACACATTCCTTTGAAAGAAGATAGGAAAGCTGCATGTAGGTTGTTTCCATGCAATGAAACTAGAATGCCATATTCAACTGGAGCGATGAGAAATCACAAACAGCTGGAGCGGGAAGTGAAGCCTCAAGGCGAAAGTAAAGGGTAATTCATACTTTATACGCTGTGGACTGGATACTATGGAAAGCAACAACAGAGTTGTACGGTATGCATTAACTGGTCGCATGTATTAAATAAATAGGCTACATTTCTGGTACATTTCCGGTGCCTGTGTCATTTTGGTGTCAGGGGCAGACACTCACGACTGTTTAGACTTTAGAGCACTTGGAATATTGTCCAAAAGGAACACGTGGAATGGTTATTTTGAAAAGAATAGTGAAATAACTTTTGTTTTATTGAAAAAAGTTACGCAGTTTGACTTTAAGAGGTTAACTGAGAGTTGTGGAATCTTTCAACTCTCCCTTTGAGAGAGTCAAAACATACAATATTTCTTTATGTTTTCCGTTTGAAATGTAGTGCAGTGAAAGTCATGAGCTTGCGAAAACAAGAAGTACTTAAGTACTTTACTTGAGTACTCAAGTAAATGTACTGTACTTAGTTCCTGTCCACCACTGAGTGGGGAGATGGAGAGCTACCCGGAGACCTGAGGTACAGGGCTGCATGGCCTGAGCAGGAAGTGTGTGAGCTTGACGTATAGAAACAGGAAGGGGAGTCTTGTTTTATTGTGGCGGTGCTGAAGGGGAGTTTTGGAGAAGGGGGGAAAGCGGGGGGGAGCTGGGGGTGGGGCTACAGGGGGAATGGGGACTGGAGTGTCTGAGAAATGAAAACTGGCTCACTGAAAGAGTTTGAGTCAGGAAAGGCACAGTGGCTGCTGGGTAATTTATAGCACAGAGAGGCTTGTAGGGTGAAAAACATTATTTTAGCGGCCCCCACAGCCTAATAGAAGCCAGATGTGCAGGGATTAACAAAGACCATTCCCCTCTCTTCCTCCTTCTCCTCTTTCCTCCCACACTCTCCCTTTCTCAATCTCTCTTACCGAACCTCCCTCCCTCCCTCCCCTTCTGTCTGTCTATGTGTCTGTCTCTCCTCGTCTACAACATTGCTCACGTCCCTCCAGTCTCTCTCTCTCTCTCTCTCTCTCTCTCTCTCTCTCTCTCTCTCTCTCTCTCTCTCTCTCTCTCTCTCTCTCACACGCGTGCATATTTTTCCTTCAGAGTGTGATATGCATTGGGAATACCAGAGCAGTCAACACTTTGGTTCTGGAGCGAGGCTAAACCGGGATGTGTATGTGTGTGTGTGTGTGTGTGTGTGTGTGTGTGTGTGGGGGGGGGGGGGTCGGGGTTGGGGGATCTTCAGTGAAGCTTTTTCTCGGTCCGACCCCCCTCCCCCCTCGCCTCGCCCTCTCGCGCCACGGCCCAGCGAGTCCTGTGATGTCTGATGTCACTTTGGCTCCGCGGGCTCAAACTCAACGGTTGCCAGGGCACGAGTCACACGGCGCACACAAAACAAGCTGGCACCGTTTTTTGGGGGGTGTTTTGCCACTCAGCTCTTCCACTGTTTGATTATTCCCCTTCGGCAGTGAGCTCATCGGAGGACTCTCTGAGCAGCTATTAAACGGTGGACAGATAGTAAGCTATTATACGTGGATCAGCATCTTCAAAGGCCTCCTCTTGTCAGGGATCTGCAGATAGCAACACAAAGGCCAACTATGGGGTTACCTGAACTGGTGCTCAACGTGTGGCCCCCGGGACCACCAGGGGTCCAGATGTGACCGAGTCTGCAAGTCTGTAACTCAGGGAGTGCACATGTGTAGACTGTAATAATGTGCACTGCAGCTACATAAACTAAACTATAAAAACAAAATCACACCGTGTGAAGTTGGTGAACCGAGTGGTGCAACTTCATGTGCACGCACGCATACAAAGGGACACACATTGCTGTTCAATGGAGTGGTTGCAACACTCAAAAATTGTAGAATCGGCCTAATGACTTAAAAAAATCACACCTGTGTGAAGTGAGGGGCGCTCTTGTTGTCGTACATCATCCAATAAAAAAAGTATATACTTCTTCATGAATTAATTTATCAACTTATGTTATTATCTTTTAACCATGATACAATGTTTTTTTTTTTTACTAAAAAAAGCTGTATTTAGGCACCCCTCAAAAAAAATCACACCCGTGTAAAGTGAGGGGCGCTCTTATCAACATACATCATCATCGCATTCTGGCCAGTCACAATTTTCGTCCTCACTTTTTTGTCCTTACTTTCAGCCTCAATATCAGCCAATCACAAGCCAATGTTTGTGTTTACACAAACCTGGAAAGCTGATCAGAGGGGCTAGTGCCCCTCAAAAATAACACTTGTGTGAAGTGAGGGGTGCTCTTATCGTCATACATCATCATACATCATCATACATCACATTCCGTGCTCAGCCAATCAAATCATCTCAACACACAAAGCTGGGCATAGGAGGGGCTAGCGCCCCTCAAAAGGTTCAGAAGGATTGGTGCTGCAAGCTGAGGCAGCATACGGTGGGTGGATGCAGTGAAACCCACAGTGGGAGATGGCCAACCCACGCCACCACAGGAAAAGGACAGATGTTTCATGTCCTCTTACAGTAACTGCATTAATCAGTAAAATGTGTATTTCTGAAAGCCACTGAAAAAAGAAGGCTGGGTGGGTGTGCTCTTCCAAAAGAATGACATCCCTTCCAAAGTCAACATATTATGTTGATTATTATGGTTCTTCTTCACTTGGCGGCGATTATATGGAAGTGTGATCTTGTATGTGTGTGTAAAGCAGTGTTTCCCAAATAGTGGGTTTTTGGGTCGCGGACTATTATGGGTCTTAAGTAAAGATCCATTTATTTTTCACCTCCTATATTTCGTTTTTATTTAGGGCGCTAGCCCCTCCTATATCCAGCTCTTAGTGCATGTTTACAAACTTTGTCCTGTGCAAACATTACATTCCCATTGACAATGAATGGATAATTTTACGTCATAGTGTCTGAGCAAATAGGCATAGTGTCTATTTTACATCATGATGATGTACGAGAAAAGAGAAGAAAAATGTGTTTGCGTCCTGAAGTCTTCAGCAAACCCCCCCCCCCAAAAAACAAAAGAAACAGTTTGGGATGCCACTAGTGTAAAGTAAGTCCATTACTGTACAGATTCAAGGCACTTTTACTTTACTTGATAATTGATACTTCTACTCCACTACATCTCAGGGGCAAATTTGTCTACCCACAAACCTTTCTTGCTACAATAGTTACTTTTAGATGATTCATTATTAATCAGAAATCTTCAACTAAAATGTTAAAAAATAACGGATCTACAAGCTCACAATGCATATGTGCTGCAATACTATTTTCGAATAGCTGAAGTAAAAAATAACATGTGGTTTACTTTTGCTCTTCGCCCCCAATGGGGCATAAGGCATCGATAATGTTCCTCCACCTATCACGGTCTTTGGCAACCAGTTGCGCCGTGCCCATGAGAGACACATCTCCAGTAGTTCAGCCTCTACCGTTCTGCGCCAGGTGATCTTAGGTCGGCCTCGTTTCCTTTTCCCTGGGGGTGTCCATCTGAGGACCACTTTGGGGATCCGCTCTGGGGGCATTCGGAGTACGTGTCATTTTAGACGACGGTGCTTGACTTCTGTGGTGACGTCTCGGCAGCCAGTCTTTATGTAGAGGTCTTTGTTGGAGATTTTGTTGGGCCAGGAGGAGTTGACCTTGCTCATGTCGCACTTTGTTATACACCAGCAGCACTCAGACCCGTACAATAGCACCAGCTTGACCAGGGTGTTGTATAGCAGATCTTGGTTTTGAGACTGTAGGTGTTGGAGGTGGTGTTATGGAGTCTTGTGTATAGGTCTGCGCTGGATGTCTTTCTGTGCACCATTGTCCTTGCTAATCAGGCTTCCTAAATATACAAGCGGTTCATCATTTATGGTGATGCGTGTCTGTGTGTTGAAGTGGTTAACGATCAATAATTATAATCTCTATAGTTTCCTGCATGCTGACATTTTTAGTTAATAGATGATATAATGCCATGCTTGCTCAGGGAATAAATTGAATCTTTACTGTTGCCACGGAAACGGTCGGTGGCGTGACGTCAGGCCACGACGTCACGTCACCCTATAAAGTGTAGCTCAGAAGACAGAAGAAGTGTGCCAAGTCAGAAGCAATAGAAAGATCAATAATATAATAATATACTGTACTGGCTCAAGCATTCAACTCCCTCCCCTGTCATGGTACCAAGAACTGGCAGACCCATCCCCAAACTTACACCAGCTCACTGACAGCTGCTAATACAGGAAATCGTCATTACATTGACCATCAGTTCAAAATTCATGTCAGAACCTGTGTCTAGGTGAGATATGACCTTTGACACGATCTAAATGTCCCAATAGAAGAGCAGGGAGAGAAATTCAACCACCCAATTGTATTAAGTTATATGGTATATGGTATTAATACACCATACAGATTGGACTATACCCTAACACTAAACCTATAAGAAAGACTTTTTACTTCAAACAAATATTTGTACACTGTGGTATTGCTTTTACTTAAGTCCAACATGTGAGTACTTCTTCCCCCATGCACTGTGTCTTTAAATCCCAGTAAGCGGACCAGAAGAGCCAGAGAAGCATAAAGAGCGTGGAGAGGGCCAGGTGTTCTGACCACGTTTATTTGGTGACGACCAAAGTTTGTTTTGTCACGGCGAACGCATACGTGACTGCATGCCTTGGACCAACATTCTACTACATGTGTTTTCCTGTCGCTACTTGAATGTGTGTACACGCGTCCATGCACGCATGTGTGTGTATTTGTGTGTGCACGCATGTGTGTGAATTTGTATTTGCATGGGTGTGTATTTGTGTATTTGTTCGTGCGTGCGTGCAAGCCTATGTGTGCATGCATGCATGGATGCGTACAGTGTGTGTGTGTGTTTATAGCAGCAGGAGATGCAGTGTACAGAGTGACAGTGTGTCTGTGTTTGGTAGAAACTGAAACCCCTCTTGTCTCCCAGCTGTCACTGTGCCTCTGGCGTCCTCCTCACCCCCTCCTCAACCCCTCCTCGACCCCCCCCCCCTGCCTTTGAAGAAGGCTGCCCAGGAAATTGAAGGCTGATTTCAAACAAAGACAGAAGGGCCAGAGAGGAGTCAGGGCTGCACAATATTAACAGAAACTCATACTCCCAATATGTCTGCTAAAAATTGCTATCGTGATGTGCAATGTATGATATGTGAAGTGGGGGATTTTTCCGTGTAATTTTTCTTCCCTCTTTCCGCTCCAAAAAAACACTATACAAGAATTTTGGGAGAGGAGGAATCCCAGTCGTTTAGAATGCCTTTACTCTCTTTGAATGAAAGGGAAAGGTTTCCTTTAATCTGCACGGCACCTAGATACTTTATTTTTTTTGCTTCACTAAAGTGTACATAACCAGCTATAATATTTGTCTTAAATAATGAATGCCACTACAGACCATAACATGACATTATGTGACGGTATTACATTATCAGAGTCTCATCATCAGACACTAATGTACAGTACAATACGCTCTGTCGCACATCCAACACATCATGAACATGAGCCGAGTTGAAACACGCACACTCGCCCAGGCATGCTCCACGTTCGTGTGCGAGACTGTTTACAGTGTTTTAAATAATAACGTTTTGAAAGAAAAGGCCGTGTTTTCCAAGTAGGCTATGGCTTGACACTCAAAAGTTGCGTGAGAGTGTATGAAGGGATTTTTGATATACTGTAGTTCTGCTGTTGTTATACTGCTGTTGTTAATCTTGGCCTCTCATTTACTTTACTTATTCATATACTTCATGGGAACGATGGTGTCTGCCGACAGACGGTCCGTTGGCCGACAGTGTAAAACAGCCTTCAGACACCAGCTGAATGTAGTTATGTTTAATACAAAACCAGTCTGTGTCTATGACTGGTGTTAGGAACCGCTGATCTTGAGAACATCAGCATTCACAGCTCATATCCGTCTCTCCTCTTCACAATACTCCCTTTGGCCATAGTGGTGACATCAGACTAGAAACTAGAGCGGATTCCGGGAACTGTGTATTGATGTCATGTTGCACTAGGCTGGACTCCAGCCTGATCAAACCAACATGAGGTGTCATTCACCTAAACTAAAGCACTATTACGCAACGTGAGGTCCAGGGACCCACAGGTCTGTAACGCAGAGTTAAATTAACACCATAGATTGTGGTCCAAGAGGTCCCAGAGATAATACTCCAATGGGGGTCCAATGGTCCATGGCCTAAAAAGGTTGAGAATATCTGATCTGAATCTTAATAAGTTGCTCCACTTTTCACTCTTTAGGTGGAAACTATTTTAAACGAATTTTGTTGAATTGCTAAACAAATTCATGCAAAAAAAAATGTATTATCTTCACGCTAGTCCAAAGACAAGCAAAGGGCACCATCAAAGAGGGGACCAGGAGAAGGCGTGTGTCCTAACGGTCAGGGTTCTATCCAACAGATGAGGTGCATATACCTCTGTCACTGTGGCGTCTCACTCCTTCTGGTGGGCGGCACTACTACGGGGGCCTTCTTGACAGCCGAGTTTCCTTTTAAAAACCACGCCACCTCACATCTCTCTGAGACAATGGGAGCGTGTGCCAGAATAACTGCTTCATGGTGAGGACGGACGCGGCCCTGCCTGGTTGAGGAGGAGTAACTTATTGGCAAACCCAGCGGCCCTGCATGGGAGAGAGGAGCCAGGCACTGGACAGATGGTTGTGTGGTTTGGCTCCAGGAGCCCAACAGACCAAAAGACAGACAAACAAATAAGTGACGGACAGGTGGGCGTTGGCGTGGGCACTGCAGGGCAGCCAGGCTGGGCGGTGGGGTGGAAAGAAGCATGGTTTAGGATTGACATCTTGGCACTGCGGCCATGGACCGGCCTCGCGGCCAACAATAATGTCTGGCCTCATTAGATGTGGCCTCAACTTGAGCCACTAGTCTGACCATTCGTTCTGCAAGGGAAAGAACTCCCTGTAGCTCCCTGGTCAAGACAGTAAACTTGATAAATGACAGTCATGGATAGTAACGAGAGCACTTTGGCTTATAAGGGCATTTGTTAGTTAACATACACTTGTTGCATACACTTGTTGCGCAATGTGTTCTTACTTTGTATTTACATATGGGGTAATTCAACATAGATTGCCGAATGTAGGCCTATTCCCCTCAATCAACCTCCCGACCTGTTTGTACCCACAACACAAATTAAACATTCAATAATGTCACACTGTTTGTGAGCAGACAAGAAAAGGGCCTTTCAAACACAGAGCCCTATACAATTTCACCATAGCGGCAGCTGGACCTAAATATTTGCAAGGAGCAAACCATTACATGGCTAAATATGACTAAGGGAAAATGTGAAACCGTGTAATTATGGAGTAATACAGCCGGAGGGTCTTGTAGGGAAGGTTAATTCAGCCAAGTTTAAACATTAACCGTAGTACGACGTAATGCAGAAGACGAGGGCAGGTTCTGTTTTCACACTCGCACACACAGGGGACTTTGATGCATGGTTGGCCGTGAGCTGGCATGGAGCTCGCTGAGAGCACATTAACATGCACGCACACATGCACGCACGCACGCACGCAAGCACAGACAGACGGACAGACAGACAGACGTATCACTGTTGCACTGTAACAGTAGCAGCTATGTGCCTGTGTGCCCTCAGGGCACGGTGGAAAGAAAATACAAACAAAGCTCCCTGCCTGTGTGATGTGCTGTTGTTATAATACTTGATACTGTACCTTCACAGATCTGGGCAAGAGATTATTATCAGTGTTCTAATGAGTCAGGCTGTCTACACCCTCCCTCTCTCTCTGTCTCTCTCTCTCTCTTCTCTCTCTCTCTGTCTCTCTCTGTCTCTTTCTCTCTCTCTCTCTTCTCTCTCTGTCTCTCCTGTCTCTCTTTTTGACGAGGTCATGAGTTCAGGGCATAGCACTCTTGTCACCCTGTGCCGTGTCTGTGCTGTGCCGCCACTGTAGCCATGACAACAGCTTTAGAATGCACAGGAAGACACACACACGCACACACGCACGCACGCACGCACGCACGCACGCACGCACGCACGCACGCACTCGCACGCACGCACTATATAAACAGTACACATGTGTGAATATATACCTGTACTATGTGTGTGTGTGTGTGTGTGTGTGTGTGTGTGTGTGTGTGTGTGTGTGTGTGTGTGTGTGTGTGCGTGTGTGTGCGTGTGTGTGCGTGTGTGTGTGTGCGTGTGCGTGCGTGCTTGTGTGCGCGTGCGTGCGTGTGCCTATGCACAAAGTTTTTGGATTCAGATGACGTCACGCCAAGACACACCATGGAAGTGTTGCCTAGCGATGGCAAGCTAAAATACAGTAAATATAATACTGTAGTATTAATTCTGGATTAACGAAACCTGAGATTCTCGGGTTTGGCATAGATCGTGTTTTAAAATGACTCTGTGATTTTACTGTACAGTATCACTGTAAATAGTTAGAGCATTTCTGTTTCGTACTGATACTGCGATACTGATGCTGATGCCATAGACTAAACAAAGCGTAATGTTTGCATGCTTCCTCTCTTCTCAAAAGTGGAATTGGCGTGACAAGTGTACACGTGTTGCCAAAACATTGAAAGTTAAAGATAACGGATGATATGAAATGTTTGCACAGTAGAAAGAGGTGCACTATCTTTGCCAGGCCGGGTGACCTACCCAGGGCTGCATCACTGGGGTTAGGCCTATAACAATGATCGGTCTCTCCCCCCCCGGTTTCTCCCTTTTATTTCTGTCTCTCACTTTCTGACTCTCTCTCTCTCTCTGTCGCTCTCTCTCTCTCTCTCTTTCTTTCTTTCTGTCTCTCTCACTTTGACTCTCTTTCTGTCTGTCTCATGTGTCTCTCTTTCCCTGTCTCTTGCACCATCTAATCAACAGGACTAGTTTTTGTGACCTGCATCCCAGGTGTAGGGGTGAAGGGTCAGGGGCTTTTATGGATGGAGAAGGGTGGGGGTCGGGACCTGCACTCCGTGGAATTTGGGTGTCACCATGGCGATCACAACTGTGCGAGGGGGGGGTGACAGGTACACCCCCGGGGGCTGTAAATAAGAGATATATATGTGTGTGTGTGGTGTGTGTGTGTGTGTGTGTGTGTGTGTGTGCGTGGAGGTGGGGTAGTTGGGCGGTGGGGGGACTAAAAGCCGAGCCTGGCTCAAAACAGGAAATGAGTCTGAGAGGGGAAAGACAAGGCAAAACAAGAACAGACAAATGGAGGAGGAGAGATAATTGCGTTTTGTGGTCGGGGAGGAACGCCGTCGGGCACGGGGGGAGGAACGCCGTCGGGCACGGAGGAGGAACGCCGTCGGGCACGGAGGAACGCCGTCGGGCACGGAGGAACGCCGTCGGGCACGGAGGGCAGAGGAATCTCATATCCCGCTTCGGTTAAAGCCTGACCTATAGTTCTGCGCACTGGTGTCCTGTCATGCAGCCAAAACAGCCAAGCTCGCAACGCATGTACATGGGCTGTGTTTGGTGCGTGACATGGCGTACAACCAAGTATAAATCAGGCTTTGTTGTCATTCGTTACGACCATAAGGCCTGCCAGGAACTTTTCATCTGCTTCTGCTGCCATGTACGGACACCCAGTGGCTTCAGAGTTCATAGAAATACAGTATGGAACAACGATTAAAGATTGACAGCGATAGGATATGACAGGACGTACATACATACGTATAATATCCTACATTTCGTAACAAGGAATCTTACATGTACTTCAGACATGTCCAGGATACCAGGAAATGCCTCCATCTTGTCTTGTGTGACTATAGGTATTCAGACCCCCCACACCCATACGTTCAGATATGATCAATAAGGCCATCGCACGCTCAGCACTTACAATAAAAAATCCCACTGATCATCTCCTGTATCGCCAGAGCCGGATTTACAGTAGTAGGGCCCGTGCGGTGTGCAATTTTAGGGGTATTTTTGTAAACGTTTGGTGTAATTTTGGGGTACCCAAAATTAGGGGGTACCCAAAATTAGGGGTATTTAGGTTTAAGTTTGGGGTACCTAGCCCCCCCCCCCCAAAAGAGAGAGGCAGACAAGCAGGCAGGCAGACCCCCCCCCCAGGCTGCAGCCCACCCTAGCCCCACCCTCATGTCGTCTGGCCGAAGATACATAGAACCTTCAACCTTAGGTGGGAAAGGTCTGAGTTTTATCCCCTCAGCCATTAAACAAACTTCCTCGCCGATAGGATGATTTTCTGTCTACACGTTATTATGTTTTTTGTGTTTGTGCATATCTTGTATGTACAGGTTCTGCGTGTATGCATTGTGTGTATGTATGTTGTGTGTGTACGTGCATGTCCTGTGTGTACAGGTTCTGTGTATGCATTGTGTGTATGTGTATGTATGTTGTGTGTGTACGTGCATGTCCTGTGTGTACAGGTTCTGTGTATGCATTCTGTGTATGTGTATGTATGTTGTGTGTGTACGTGCATGTCCTGTGTGTACAGGACAGTTATGTTCATGTATTGTGTATGTGAATGTTTTGTGTGTACATACAGTGCATGTATTGTGTACTGTACATTTACATGTATTGTATTGTTTGATGACATGTAATTGTAACCTAACCAACCAATGAGTATCTGACTGTAAAATACGACTATGATCATGATCACCATAACTCTATGTTACAGATGAAAGTGCTATAAAATCTGCTCTTTTCGGCACCGCAAAGTATCCAGCTTTATACCGGGAACTGGGAAGACAAAAAAAAACAATGAAAAAAACATTGCTGATGGAAGCTTGAGGCTGGGCCAGTTTGTTTCTGGCTTGTCAAATGTGGAATGGGGAGCGGCGCGAGAAGCCACGTTGTCCAAGTGTGTTTTGAAAAGCGCAGGCAGTGGCCGGGCCGTGCCAGCAACAAACACGGCTCTTTGAAGTGTGCGAAGCTAGCTGGAAACAGGCCGGTGTGTATAATGACGTCCTCTGGCTGCCTCCAGAAACTAAAGAAGAACAATCAAATGCTATCTGTATGATAGATGGTAGTTATATCAACATTTACCCAGAAAAGGCCAAGGGGGTAGAGACAGAACATAGAGCTGACATGAGTCATGCATCTATGAGTCTACAGTCTGACCATGACTATTTTCAACTCAAGTGGAACAGGATCCAGAGCTGACACTAGCTTTTCATTCCATTGTTTCTAATGAACCGCAGGCCGGAATGGCTCGGAGGTAGTGATTATGAATTTGCCGTCATATCTCTGTGTGTGTGTGTGTGTGTGTGTGTGTGTGTGTGTGTGTGTGTGTGTGTGTGTGGCGTGTGTGTGCGTGCGTGCGTCTGCGAACTGTAACATTTCTGATATTGTGGGAAAAAAACCCAGAAAAAAAAACATTTTAACTAGCCACCTTTGCCCCTCTCCTGCACACACCCTGACAGTGACAACTGACAAGCACTTGTAATTTTAATATATAATTGTTTTGTCACCTGGGGACCGACCCAAAATCATGTGGGGACAGGTTGAGAACCACTATAGTATTGTATCATAGCATATCTTTTAAACTGTATTTAATTTCTAGTACCATGCCATGTTCTATTGTTTCATAGGAGCTTGGCTGCGGTCTGTTCCTCTGGCCTGTGGTGGAGATCATCTGCACTGACCTCTGCCAGGCAGGATCCACCCCATCCAATGCAAAAGCCTGGCCTGAAGAGGAATACTGTAGCTGGCCACTGGTTTTGGTCAACTCACTGTGCTGAAGCCTGAGGCTCATCATGGATGAGAGCAGCAGTTCATGGTCAACTCACTGTGCTGAAGCCTGAGGCTCATCATGGATGAGAGATGCAGTTAAACATGACCACCCTGCAGTGGTGGAAAGTATAACCAAGTAAATGTACTTAGTACTGTACTTAAGTACAGTTTGGAGTTATTTGTAGGAAGGACGGTTAATGTAGATTGTGTATTTGTAAACTGTCACAGCCCCTGTAGTTGGCCTACTACTACTACTAGGGCCTGTGTGGTTTGTTAGGTAGGCCTAGTCTTGTGCTTCCCACAGGTCCTGACGAGTTGCCAATTGGGTGCATTGGGAGCACCTGGCCAGTGTTCCCAGGGTGCACTATAAGAGGCCATCAGGGAGAGAGAAAGACTGAAGCCCATATCACACACCGTCCGACGCGGCGAGACGCGTTGCTGCGCGGCGCCGCCTGGAAAATAGAACTGGTTCTATCGGCGTGTCAGGCGAGGCGCCACCGTCGCAGACGGTGTGTGATGGGCTTCAGTCTTTCTCTCTCCCTGATGGCAGCACCACTTTAGTTTTTGTCTTTGTTTTGCACCATTCAACACCCCACACTACATTTACCACACGTCATCCACTCACCTACACTACTGATTTCACTGATTAACACACCCCATATCATGTTGAAGCTTTGAGTTAATTTAAATTTTAAATAAATATTGGTTTGTGCACTTTTAAACAGCCGTGTGTCTTCCTCCTTTGTTATGGCCAAAGAGCCAGGTCATAACAAAACTCAACTCAGTCACAGTCATTTCACATCCTGGCTGACAGTTTGGATGCACTCTCAGACTCTCAGTTTGTCTCCACCATGGATGGACCTGGCAAGTGGAAGAAGACCTTGCTGAAAGAGCCAAAACAGCATTCATACTTCTCTACTAATTCAACGTGATGCTGATCTAAAAATAATCACACTGTGTGAACTGAGCGCTGCAACAGTGCCACTTGTATTGCAGCTGTCCATACTCAAATGGTCATACAGACAGACATACATCCGTACTCAACATACGGACAGATACACATATAGCTATTCATTGGAGCGGTTAGGTTAGGCACCGCTCACAGCCGACTTTCCGAACTCCAATGGAGCCTGACCTGATGTGAGGATTCCATTGGATTCCATGTGTGATTTGCCTCCTAAAGTTTTCCTTATTGATTTACCTTGATGGCATGATTTGCATAACACAGGACTTTGAACATAATCTGAAGAAGCTCACAGACATCCTCACTTGACGTCAGCATTTTGATCTGAAACATAACCTAAAGAAATGTGAATTATGTAAACCTGTAGTCAAATACAGTTTTAATTTCTGCCCATATGGGGCGACACAAATGCAACAAGTTGCACTGTCCGTCTGTGATTTAACAACTTGCTAAATAGTATGGGCCATAGGCTGGACCATAGTTGAGAAGCACAGGTCTAAGGGGCTCATTCATAAACGAATATGCCATTTTCCTGAAACAGGAACAATGACATCTAAAGTTTCTTCTATAAAACCTGTCTTCCAGACCATCTGCCGGCCTGGTATGGAAAGCTCTCAGCAATGTTACTGTTGGTGCTAGAATTATTTTGGAAAACCCTGTTTTAAGCCGTGCAAATGGAACTCAATCCATTCACCACAGTTGACATTAGATCATCTCCATTTAGTATAACGATAAGTCTGTTTTCAGTCATGCTATCAAAACGTTCTGTAAAGTTTCCATATCTCCTTTGGTTGCTTTGTTATTGAACTCCACTAGAACAATGATCCCATACATGCTGACTTTTTCCTGGACGTGCTGTAATCGTCCTTCCCTGAACAGCCCTCAGCAGCCAAGCTATCGATCAGAGAGCCCCCTGACTCAGGAGTCAGCAGAGCCGAAACGGGATACGGCAACCTCTGTCTATCTACACACACTGCCAGGTGATCCATGGGAGATGGGGGGGACTTAGGTGTGTGTATACAAAATAAAGAGATGAGCATAGGTGCACACACCCATCTCTCAGGGATGGGTATAGGGGAGGGAGTGGGGAGCCACCCACCCCCAGGGTGGGTCACAGTCCCTGACCCCTGACCTCTCTGTGAAAGAAGGGAATTTGGGGGGAGGGAGGGAGGAACATGTCTGAGCAGAGCAAAGCACCCAGAGACCCAGAGAGAGATAGAGAGAGAGGGAGAGAGAGAGGGAGGGTTAGATGAGAACAAAAGCTTGACAGTTTTAGCGGCGTTCCATCTGTAAGGCATCATCCAAGTTAAAAAACAAGATCTTTCAAAATGTTATCGCCTCTCTCTTAGAGGGAAATATTACGTTCAAAGCTTCTTCTTTTTTTACTGGATTCTTGCTAACTGCTGCAGTTTTGCCTCAGAGGAGGTGTTTTCAGAAATATCATGTAGAAATGTAGAAAGGTATAGGAACGGCTGTTGTTTTTGTGTATTCTGCTCGCCATAGAGGGTCGCAGTCCCGCCCCCTTTCATGACGACGCCAGGCCCAGGCAATAATTCACAATGCATTTTCCCCATAGACATTTCGAAACGTAATTATTTAAAGACCTTATAAGCGTCGTACAAAGCCAACTCTTGTCGTGACAAATCATGACAACAAACACAATATTTTGGACCAAACAAATAATTACGAAGAAGAAAAACAACAAAAAAAGTGTTTTTTTCTACTACCAAAACATTGTGTTTATTGTCATGATTTGTCACGACAAGAGTTGACTTTGTCCACGGCGTAAACGTCTTTCAATAAATACTTTTTGATAAGTCTATGAGGAAAATGAACGGTGATTTCTTTTCCGGGGCTCTCGAGGGGGCGGGGCTGCGACACTCAATAAGGTTTGCCTGGTCCAGTGCAGCAGAGATGACAGGGGGAACTTCACTGCGACATTTTAAGGAATAAAATCAAAATAAATCAATGAACTGAGTGGTACAACTCCCCCCCCCCTCTCTCTCTCTCTCTCTCTCTCTCATTAGCAGGCAACTGCAGCACTCTCTCTCTCTGTTTTTGGCACAACAGCGCCCCTACTGGTACTCATTATCGTGCTCATTAACGTCACAGACACACATAGGCGGGCGGACACGGACATTGCTGGATGTAGGAGTGGTTGCACCACTCAATGAACGATCTACAAGTTCACAACACGTCCCAACGCTTCACAAGCTTGTAAAAAAAACATTTTCTGGAAAGATATTTGGCGGGGGAAAGCTTAGGGGGGCCTAGTCTAGACCCCTAGGGGACTCCGGCCTAAGTAAGTATATAGGATTTAAGTGGTTAACACAACAGTGGGGCTGTACTCACCAGGCAGACAACAGCTCATCAGGCCGACAAAGTCAGCTAACACTTTCCTGCTTAAATTCCCCCTCTTCCCCCAAACCCTTCCACTGATACTGATCAGTCCTCTGGCTGTGTGCTGTCCGGTCCTGGAAGCACTACAGAGGTCTGTTCGTTGCTGTTGTTCCTCACTTCTCCTCTTTAATCTCTGTTAAAGGGCCCAAATGACCCTTGACCCCTCCCACATCTGCCTCTCTGAAACCATGTGCCTTCCAGATGTGGACATACCTGACCCCCACGACTGCATGGGGAGGAGAAAAGATCCACGGAGAGGCTCCCTCCAGCAGATGGCAGCACGCATGGGTTTTGCTCAAACCTGATGTAGTGACAGAAAGATAACAGTGGAAACTCAAGTGGAAACCACTTGAGTTGACTTTAGCATCTCCGGTCCCCCATCCCCCAGGAGGGTTGGGGAAGAGTTATTTTAGCTTGACAACAAGGCAAGCGTGCTGAAAGCACGGCCTGGAGGCTTGTGTGTCGCGCCCGAGTGCCGTCCGCGGCTGGCCATCCAAATTGGACAGCCACGGTGAACGGAATCTTCTATGCTGTGATGCAAGATGAGCAATTAGCTATATGCTCCAGCCATTCAAATATCATATTTTCAAAAATAGCAGATGTACAAGCGCAGCAAGGTCTGATGCTCTGTGAGCTTGTACATACATCTACTGTTTTTGAATAGCCAAATGGATAAAGTGGTTAAAATGATTGTATTAACTACTTTTCCTGCCCCTTGGTATATATACCTTACGGCTTACGTAATACGTATAGGCCTATATTCTGATGCCAATAAATGTATGCTTTAACTCACGTAACACTTTGAATACAGGATCTTTACTTAGTTTACAACGTATTTCTACGTTGTGGTATTGCTACGTTCACTTCACAAAGTAAACTATCAGAGTAACTTGTCACTCACTCCCCTTTAAAAGGGAAGTGAGTGACAGTACTAAGTGACTAGCTGTTGCTTCACTTCTCCCCCCCCTCTCTCTCTCATCTTGTCTTTTCTTGTTCCAGATGTTCACCCAAAAAAAAGAAAGGCAGTAAATGCTTTGTTTTCTTTCTCTCCTCTTTTTGGCAGAGGTCCAGCCAGGCAGCTGTTGAAGAAAATATTACATAGATATTGTTTGTCTTCACGCATGCCAAAATAAACCCTCTTGCACACAGGAAACCCGGGACGAGGCTTTAATGATAATAATTGTGTCGACGAGCCGAGGCCTGCCGGTTGACGAGTCAAACCCCAAACCCCGCCATCCACCCCAGACCCTCACCCACCCGCCGTCCCCCCAGACCCTCACCCACCCGCCGTCCCCCCCAGACCCTCACCCACCCGCCGTCCCCCCCAGACCCTCACCCACCCGCCGTCCCCCCCAGACCCTCACCCACCCGCCGGATACCAGGGTCACATCGGAACACATCAGCTGTGCGTTTGTGTATCATAAGCTATGATGAGTAAAACTATGACTAAATATAGGCTACTGATAATTTTGTCAACAAATATAAACTAGACTAAAATATTAGGGAGGGACTAGTGGAGAAGAGATCCAGTAGAACTAAAAGACAAGTCATTTTTTGCGACATGCGACTCGTTGTGAGCTTGTAGATTGACAATTTTCAACATGCAACCAAGTGTAAAATCAGCCATCAAGGCCTGCCAAAATCAACCTGTATATTTAATAGGCCCAGCATGTCTGCAGTACCAGTTTTGACCAGTAGGGAGACGATTTCAACATTGGCCAGCCATTCTGGGGGCTTGGTGTGGAGGTTAAAGAGCCATGGCCTGATAGGCAAGCAGCAACGTAGCACCTGAGTGATTCCCAAAAATGAGGAACAAAGTGTGTCCCATATCAAGTGAAGGTATATAGGCAACCCTAATCCCATCCTCTGGGACACAAAAACAAAAACATTGACACATTGATACTGCAAAAGACAGTAAGGTTGAATGTTGACGCTTCTGAACGCAAAACGTTTCCAGATGCAGACCATGGACTCAATCCTATTTATATGGAATACAACCGATTCCTGATATGCAACTCAAAAGGTGCTGAGTTCGTCAGCACTCCCATCGCTCAAATCAGCTTCTAAAAGGCCAACATTCAGGTGGCAGTTGGAACGTCTGCCCATAAAGAATCTCAACCTTACCCCGTCCAAGATATCTACTTATAGCTTCACCACATAACCGGTAAAGCCATGCGTCTCTGTCCGGTGAAAATATTATGTCCTAAACTGTTACTTCTCAGGATTAAAATTCAAAAGCATCAAAAGTAGCAGATCTACAGCTGGAAATGCGTCGCTTCTGATCATTTTGATGCTTTTTTTATGCTGTTAGTATGATAAAGTAGGGCATTCATTTATATATTTTTACGACTATGGAGAGAAGAGGTTTCTGCTGACGAGCAGCATAATTATGATAGAATGATAGAATAGTAAATGTGGTCTCTGTGGGGACGTGTTTATAATTGAACAGACATTGATTTGTCTGACAATTTAAGCCACACCATGGGACAAGTCTGGAAGAAACGTAAGTTTGGTGTGGCTCTGTGTCACTTCTCTTCATCAAGGCAGTTGGTGCTCGATCGTCCTCTCAACCACAAACAGGTCTGATTAGCGTGCTAACAGGCTTAGTTTGCTCTGTGAAAGCACCACTCCTCTGCACTGGCAAATTAATTGGCAGAGTGGGACGCTGAAACAATTCTGTGTTATAAAATCCACTTAGACTCAGTCACACTCTACACAACCGCCTCCACCCAGCACAGACTCTCTCTCTTTCCATTCAACATTCCACACTATGGCACATTAGGAGTCCACCAAGGCTGAGCCCTGTTTTTAGGACTGTTTTCGAGCGACCATCCGAATCATTCGTTTCTAATTAATTAAAAAAATAACCTTCGAGCTCCAAACCTCTGAGTGCTTTTAACCAGGCTGCAATTCATAACACACCATTATTAATAACATAACATCTAAACACAAAATGAACATAGTAGTATTATGCATATCGTACAGTGGCTATCAAACTTTTGAGGGGTGCTCCAGGCTTTTGAAAATGACGTAAAGCCAAATGGACTTTTTAGGTTTGTTTAGGGCAGCAGCAAAACAAACATTGATGATGTGAGATGTCATATGGCTTAGACAATATACAGTAAATACAGTGGCTGGACCTCACACAAGTGTGATTTTTTTTCTCCAAGAACCATCATGTACAAATGGACCTAATGGACCCCCTTCAAACAACCCAGAAGGTCCCTCGGCCTCAACCCCCTTTGAGGACCACCGCACTAGTAGTACATATAGGGCTGGCTCTGTTTCTGGTAAGATTTGTATGTCCGTGGCAAAAAAAATAATGTTGACAAAAAACACAAGCCTGCATGGCGATGGACCATACTCTTTCTCCCCATCTCTCCATCTCCGTCTTCCTCACTTGCTCCCCTGTTGCGCCAGTGCAACTCTGGCTCTTCCATTTTCTATAAGCGGAGCCAACAGAAGTAGGAGAGAGAGAGAGACAGAGAGAGAGAACTCTTCCTTCATGGGCGAAAGGGGGAAAATGCTGAGAACAAGTCGGAGTGAGAAAGGAGGCCATTGTAGGGGGCTGGCCCAGGGACAAGCCGCCCATTCAGATGCGGCCAGCCGTGTACAATGGTTAAACTAACATCATTGACATTTGGAGTTGCCCAAGCTTTAGAGTGGAGGCGAGGGGGTGGGGGGTGCTGGCATGAGGAGCAGTGCTGGAAAAAGGGTGGGGGGGGGGGCTCTAGAGAGGCACCAGTCATTGATCAGAAATTCATGTCAGGGGCTGGGATCAGAGCGGGGGACCTGGCTGCCTTCTGTGAGCTCCTGGCAGCCATGCAGCGGAGAATGCAGGGGCCGGCCGCAGAGACAGGGAGGACATGTAAGATAGCCCCCCCCCCCCCCTCTCTTTAATCTTCACCCGGTGCCCGTCATTGACCATATGCAGACCGCAGCCATCTTGCCAGCAAGGTGGTAACTAGATTTCCCATTGACAGCCCATTCATCCAAACAGAAAAGTCTGAAATCTGATTGTATTAAACGACGTCAAACTCACCAACAGAACAGCTGTATGAAAAGCTTGAATTATCCTCTTTCTATCTCCAAAGTGTTTGTTTCACAAAAATACAATGTGGACATGACATAGCTACTTCCGGTCAAGACATTCGTTGCAGGTGATTTTTTTCTCTCAAAGTATTGGAGTTTGGAAGCGCTCGTTTACAGTAAAGCAGCCTCCTGTTGCCTCCGCATTATATGTGCAAATTCAAAACAGGTGCTACGCAGAGCGCTTATGTTATGATGACATATATGACATGTTATGAGTAGCTCATAAGATGTTTTTTTATGAAACAAACCCTTTGTAGATATAAAGAGGTTGATGTTTGACGTTGTTTAATACAATCAGACAGGACTTTTCTCTTTGGATGTATGGGCTGTCAATGGGAAATTGCATCTAGTTACCGCCTTGCTGGCAAGATCGGCACGGTCTGCATAACTATGGTCAATGGCAGAGGCCAGACCTGGCAGCCACAGGGCCATCAGGGGCCACCCATGGGGCCCTATGTACCAGAGGCCAGACATTGCAGCCACAGGGCCATCAGGGGCCACCCATGGGGTACTTGTTTACTAATACTGCAGTCCTTTGGACTTATTCTGTTATTTTCTGTATGTTCAGTATTTTGCCTTGTCTTCCTGTTCTGTTTGGTTTTCTGTTACTATGTTGGTTTGTGTATCTTATTTTGTAGTATGGTCCCTATAGTGTTTCCTGTCTGCCTAGTTACTGTTCCCTATACCTTGTCTCACTTACCTTGTGATGTGTCAGTGTTTTCACCTGTGTCCTCTTTGTCCTGTTAGCCTATCCTGTGTTTGATTGTATTTTGAGTTCACCTGTGTCTAGTTAGTCTTTGTCTATTTATATACCCCAGTTTGTTCAGTTCCTTGTCAGATCGTCATTTCATGTCAGCGTGTATAAGGTGTCCTTATTTTGCCTGTCCCATTTTATGGGAAGTTTAAGTTATAGTGGGAAGTTTAAGTTATAGTAAACAAAAAACAAACACATAAGCATCAAAAGTTGCAGATCCGCTTCGCAGAGCTGTGTTTGGAGCTTGTTGATAGGTTTCCACCCGACATTGACATCATTATCTCTATCTGTCTGTCCTTCACCTCGAGCATGATTCGACTGCTGGACTTCAGACTTGGGATGGGACGATAATAGTTTATCGTGATTAAAAAAACAGCTCACAAAACTGTCGTACACAAAGAGTGCATTTGGTACACTATTATTTCACTTTACACAAATCGATTATTGAAACATGATTCGTCTGAGGATTTAAGCCACACCATGGGACAAGTTTGTAAGACCCGTGTGTGTGTGTGTGTGTGTGTGTGTGTGTGTGTGTGTGTGTGTGTGTGTGTGTGTGTGTGTGTGTGTGTGTGTGTGTGTGTGTGTGTGTGTGTGTGTGTGTGCAGGCAACCATGACATAAACAGTGGGTCCTTGAGGAGTTACGTCTCTGTAACGTTCGTTAAATGAACCGTGTATACATTGGGGGTCACAGAAACAAAACAAAAGTCATATGAAACCAAACCGGGGAATTCTACAACTTAAAATGTTTGAGCACCACTGGCTTAATGCAGTGGTTCTCAAACGTTTTCATGTCATGGACCCCCACCCATCTGAAAGCGTTTTGTGCCAGGGACCCCATAAGAGAAGATATTATGAAAACATTCTAATTGATTAAAAAAAGCCTTTGATATTTTTCAATAATGTTCAAAAATTGCAGATGCCTCCAATGTTTTAATAGCAAATGTATAAATGGATAAAGTGATTAAAATGAGTGTGATGCTATATGTTAACTATTTTTGCTGGGGACCCCCTGGGCCCCCACCCCCTAAACCGTGACCCCACTTTGAGAACCAATGTCTTGAAAGGCACAGAGAGTCTGGGCAGGGGCTGGGGGGGAGAGAGAGAGAGAGAGAGAGGTGAGCACAGGGTCCACGGGTGACGTGCGTACAGCCGGGGGGATGCATGCACGCACGAGGGCTTATGAAGGCCCGCACTTTGTTTAAACAAGCCTGCACACGCAGCTGGAAGGGTAAACAAGCCGCAGACCACCTAGCCTGTTCTGCCCCGTGGCTGCCAGCTCTGACACTGGCATGGCCCGCCGTGTAATACCTGGCTGGCATGGCTGGTCAGCAGCACCTCCGTGGATGGTCCCTAGCTCCTTCCATGCACCTATACTATACACACACACACACACAGACACACACTGCAGACACACGCACGCACACGCACACACACACACAAACAGACACACACTGCAGACACACACACACACACACACACACACACACACACACACACACACACACACACACACACACACACACACGCACGCACACGCACACGCACACGCACACGCACACGCACACGCACACACACACACACACCTTTTTCTGACTTACCGAGTCAGAAGAGCAAATATGCCTTGAAGAAGCAAAACTAAAACAGGACAGATACACACACGCATGCACACACATACACAGCTAGTATACAGACTCTACGGCATACATATACTCTATATAATATACATGCACAACTTACTGAGGTCGATTCAGCGTCTTAAGTGTAATAACAGCTGTTAAAGGCAACAAACTGCGGGGCTGATATACACACTGGGTGACTGACCTCAGTGGGACATGAATCAGCCCTTGACAGGAGGTACTTGAGCTCGGGTCATAACACACTTCTGTCCAGTGGAGGAAGACGTTACTCAACAAGTACTTGTACTTGTGGTGGAAAAAAAGTGGAAAAAAAGTACTCACATTTAGTAAAATTATTAATAATGCAATGGAGGAAAAGGCCGGCATTAAAAAGATTACGTGAGTAAAAGTACTGTGAATTAAAGAAGATTATCCCTGTCAGTTGAAAAGCTCAAAAAAAGCTCAAAATAGCTCAGAAAAGAAAAAAAGTTTAAAAAAAATAAGCTTTTGATGCTTTTGTGTGACGCATGCAGTGTATATGATGAAGTATCATGGGCGTCACTTTCCCACCACTAGTGGTTGTGTTGTTTCCCCCGGCCTACACCCCACCTCTCTTAACCAGCAGGGCTGTTTTTGGGGTCACCCACAAGGCATCAAGAAGCCCCCTTCGGACGCCTCTGCAAAGCAAAGGACGAGAAGAATGCGCTTTGGCTTGACGTAAAGCAGATGACATTTCAATTCTCCCGGTGCCCTGAAATTACACCCTCGCTCCGAGTTGTTCTATTTATTTTCGCAAAGCAGGCCGTTTGCCGCGGTGGGTCTGCGTTCATCACTGTGTGTTTTCACTGACGCATGCAACCTCCCTAAACACAAGTCATGTAGATTACAGAAGAGTGAGACTGTTGGCACGCCACTATAGCAAGGTACGTGTTGCTCTGTATAGCAGCGACTTTAGGGAGGGAAATAAAAAGAATAAAGAATATTGTCTCTATCAGGTGGAAACCTCTGTTACCTCCAAAACTGTAAAAAAGTTTGGGGCTTGTAGATCTGCTTCATTTGGCGCTTTTGTGTGACGCTGTAGTATAGGGTATATGATCAAGTAGGGTGTCCCTTTACAAAAAGTTTGATCTTAACTAGAGTAGCCAATTATGTTTTACTCCTTTTTTCTCACCAATTTAGTCGTTATGCCACTTGAGTCACTGCTGTATCCTACTGGCTCACCTGCCCCGTGTCATCATCGCCGCATTCCCAGGATGCATCACTCTACGGGTGGGGGGCGTGGCCTGTTAACATCCCACCGATGGCCCGGAGCCACACACACACACACACACACACACACACTGGCTGTCACACAAAGAGGAGTCTGTCCTGCACGTCCCCAAGCCACCCGGTAGACACAGCAGCCACAAACAGGCAGTTTATCTGGGCCGGGGTCCAGCAGTACAAATCCCTCTCAAATCTCTCTCTCTCTCTCACTCTCTCTCCACCCATGAGTCTGTGCTGTAGAGGTTTAGCGCCCCAGGGATCCCCCTCTTATGCCCCTCGTGGACGGGTGTTACAATTAAAATCCATAACCACACACCGCACACAATCAGTGCTCACAATGGCGCTCTGGAGGTGGAAACATGATGGGGTGTTTCAGGGGACATGGGGTCCCCAGTAAAATGAGTTACATGTAAGTTAATATAGCAAAATCAGTTGAACCACTTTTAACCCTACCTATTATACAAAGGTGCTATATCTTTGAAACGTTTTAACAGCAAATCTTGTACTAAGATGTGGGGTCTGTGGCCAAATACATCATCATTTGTTGCTGTGGAGGTGGCCACCCCCTGTGCAACGGACAGGCCACCCGCAAACAACTGAGAATCTGCCCCTGGACTGTATCAAACTGGCCTGGCCTCACATCATCACTGGTTAAGCGCTTTAGCGTTGTCTATTTCTTACCGCTCGGAATGTCATCGCTTTAGGCATACTCTATTGCCATTTTGTGTGGGTGTGCATTATGCGTCTGTGTGTGCGTGTGTGTTCTGGTTTTTCAAAGTGTGTTTGTAGATAAGTCTTCATATCGTTGCTGCACCGGCAAGAAACCTCTCATCTTTGTAATGAACATCCTACTTAATCATACAATTTTGTCACAAGAAAATGGTGAAATTAACTGATCGACATAAGCACAACAGCCCCCGATGCGAGCTGTTGTGCTTACGTAGATCGTCTACTTTCACTATTTTAAAAGGCTTTTTAAAATGCTAAAAAAAGAACGGTTGTGGATATACAAGGTTTTCACCCGACGGTGACGATATTTGACAGATGGGAGGAAATGGAGAAAACATCCGCTGTCCTTCGAAATAGAAGGATGTCCTGCCATCACCTCGCTGCTGCATCTGGCAGAGAGATCTGCTAAAGCGCTGACAAAAAACACAACCAAAAGAGACTTGTTTTATAGGGAACACAGCGAAAGTGACCCTGAAGCCTGGAGAAAGAATATATTAGCGACAGTGAAGGTTTCTTTACTGAGCAGATGATTTCACCTGAAGAGACTATGACAGGAACAGTGACTTTTCCATATAGCATCTGGCATTGAGTGAATCCACGACACCCGTTCAAACCCGTGGTTTACTTTATTTGTAAACCACAATTCTCTGTCTCTGTCTACACGCTGTCTCTGTCTGTCTCTGTCTCTGTCTCTGTCTCTGTCTCTCTCTCTCTCTCTCTACATCTGTCTGTAACTGACTGATATTGTCATGGCATCCAAATGAAGACCGAAGGGCATCATATAAAAAGAGAGAAAATTCTACCTACCGGTGTGCGCGTGCGTGTGTGTGTGTGTGTGTGTGTGTGCACGTGTCGTGATTTATTGCATAAATGAGCATTTGTGCCTGTCATAGACATGCGCAGAGCAAGTTCAGTCAGGGAACCTCAGTGCAGTTGCTGCCGGCCATTAATTGGGCCGCCTCAGCATCACGCTCTCATTCACATGATTCACTCAGCCAATCACACACTCACTCCATCTTCATACCGGCTACTTTAACCGGAGGTTTGCATTCCTCTGCCTGCTTGCTTGCTTGCTTCTGCTGTTTCAGCGTGCCGCTGTATACAAACCGGCTGCTCACCCACCTCCACCCCAGCTACCACCTGTCGTTTTGGATCTACTGTTTAGGTACGGGGGATTCGGAGTCCCTATGGCCAGGACTGATGCGCTATTCTGAGTACCTAAAAAGCAGATCCAATACATCGCCAAACCATAATAAATATACTGTATTGCTCATCTATATTCAATACATAATATATTACATCCTTCTTGAATTGTCTGACTGAACTATGTGTTGTGCTGCATGTATACGGCATCCTTGTTATGAAATTCATAGAAAGATTGCATAGTGTGCACACACACACACACACACACACACACACACACACAAAGTCAAAGTAAGAAAAAGTAAGTCATACGATTTGTCACACAGGTTACCGCAGTTAAATTTGTTCTCCGCATTTGACCCATCTCTTGGAACAGTGAGCCACAGGCAAGGAGCAGTGAGCTGCAGCCGTGCCGCGTTCGGGAATCATTTGATTAGTAGATTTGACCCCCCAATCGAACCCTTTGATGCTGAGTGCCAAGCAGGGAGGCATTGGGTCCCATTTTTACAATTTTTGGTATGACCTGACCGGGGATCAAACCCCGACCTCACAGTTTCAGGGTGGACACTCTAATCACAAGGCCACACACACACGCACGCACACACACACACACACACACACACACACACACACACACACACACACACACGTGCACACACACACACACACACACACACACACACACACACACACACACACACACACACACACACACACACACACACACACACAGACTCCCTTGCCATAACTTGTGGGACTTGAGTGTGTATTGTCATCTGCGGGGCCCACCCTTTCCAGAACTCGTACAGCTCCAAAAAAAATCAGGTGTCATCAGCAACAATCATATATTATAGAAATATGTTTAAATGAGCAAAAATCCTCAATTTGTTAAGGGTTGTCACTTGTGGGCCCACTTCTCTTATGTCGTCACTCATGAGGTCCTATTTGGCACACTTCTCTTATTTTGTCACTCATGAGGTCCTATTTGGCACACTTCTCTTACGTTGTCACTCACGGGGTCC
>NC_137870.1:17020829-17025829 GCF_963924005.1 Protomyctophum bolini | reverse complement strand
GAGAACACACACACACACACACACACACACACACACACACACACACACACACATACACATTTATAGTTAGATTTTACTTTCAATATTTGAGTGCTTTTTCCACTACTGCAAGTTTGGAGAGAGAGAGAGAGAGAGAGAGAGAGAGAGAGAGATTGAAAGATTGAGAGAGAGAGAGAGAGAGAGAGAGAGAGAGAGAGAGAGAGAGAGAGAGAGAGAGAGAGAGAGAGAGAGAGAGAGAGAGAGAGGGGGGATCAGACAGACTATGCTTAACCACTTGAACTCCATATGGTTGAGTGTAGTCCCCCAGGGCTCAGTGTGTTTTCTGTTATTGTGGGGAAAGCCATCACTGGAAATTGCTGATCGACAAGTCATGGCAATTTTCTGTGAAAGCTTTCCCCACGATACGGATGCTGGGGTTTTAAGTGGTTAAATCAGTTGCCACGATCAAGTAATGTTAGTTGGCTCACAAAATAATCAAATATATCATGAAAGGGTTAAGGGTACAGTATGTGTTAGTATGTTTTGTGTGTTCATATGCATGTTTTATGCACGTTCCTCTTATATACACGTCTCAACAGTACGAGCATGCACACAGTGCATTATGCATGCGAGCATGCGTGCACACCAGAATGTATGTGCAGGTGTGTGTGTGTGTGTGTGTGTGTGTGTGTGTGTGTGTGTGTGTGTGTGTGTGTGTGTGTGTGTGTGTGTGCGTGCGTGCGTGCGTGTGTTTAAGGAGGGGGGTATGTCTGCAGCAGATGTTGGTGTTGTGTCAGAATAATTTGGTGAGAATTTTCATGAGCTGCAGGACGCTACAGCTGGTTTACAGGTGGAGAGAGAACACCCCCCGACCCCCGGGGGCCAAGACCTTGCACCGGGGCCAACACACACACACACACACACACACACACACACACACACACACACACACACGGATGGATGGATGGATGGATGGGAGTCTGCAACACTGGTGATACTCAGCTCCACTGGTTTATTAAGATTCAACGTTTCAGGAATGAGAGAATGAAGAAGATCCTAGTGATGGAACCGTTGAATTTTATTAAACCTGCAGTGAAGCTGAGTATTACCAGTGTTGTGGACTTTCTCCTGGGTCCTCCATAGAGACACACTAAAACCGTGGACCTCAGACTGTCTAACAAAGTACTTTGTGGTGGACAAAGTACTCCCCATGCTACTTCACACTACAGTGTGCGTCACACAAAAGTGTGTACAAGCTCACATCGCGTGCACATCTGCTATTTTTGAACAATTTAAAGAAATATAGATTTTCTTTTAACACAAATCTTCTCTTCTGGAGGTCCCTGGCACAAAACCTTTTCAGATGGGGGGTAGGTGGTCAAATATATCAATTTGGGGGTCCTTAATTAACACGAAGATGTTTGAGAATCACCGTTTTGTCCGTCGCATACGCCATGTCATACGCAAAAAAAGGAGTCCGTAGATTGACTATTTTGGGCCTGCGACACCTAGACCCCAAGACGAGGTATCAATCAGGCGTTAACACCTGCTAGCGTGTACAGCGTACCGCTTCACAAGAGCAATGTCGTATAAGCTACACAAAGCGACATTGTCTCTCGAGCTATAGCAAAGAGAAAAGACTTAAAACAGGGGGGGGGGGGGGGGACTATGTACGTACAGAGTGCGGGCAATTACCTCAGCTCTTGGCAGGGGCTCTAATTAAAACCAAACTTGTTTCCTTCAGTGAACAAACATGACAGGCGCTGAGCGGACCAGGCTTTTTTTCCCCATTCCTGCCAAAATATTAAGTGAGTGCAGGTGCTCCAGGAATGCCTGAGAGAGGGTGGGGGCAGAGGCGGAGCTGACCTTTTTGTCTCTCTCTCTCTCTCTCTCTCTCTCTCTCTGTCTCTGTCTCTCTCTCTCGTGCGTGCGTGCGTGCATGCGTGCGCATTTATATATTTGTGCATATATGTGACTGTTTTTATACATGTCGTATGACAAAGGAGCACACCCAACCATTTGTGTTAGTTACACGCATGCATGCATGCATGCATGCACATGCATGCACACACACACACACACACACACACACACACACACACACACACAGACCCTTTTGTAGTTGGTAGAAATCTAGAGCAAAAGCAAATGATTGTAAAGTTGTTCAGGCGAGGCAGGGGGCAGCCCTAAGCAGGACCAGATGCAAGGGGTCCTGATGGCAGCGCTCCTTCCACAATCCTCCAAGGCTCCGCCCCTCTATAGGGTAATTTCCTCTCTGAATGCCGGACCTTTACAGCACTTGTAACTGAGTATCTTCACATTGTGGTATTGATAACTTTACTTAAGTAAAGGAGGAAGGGAGGGATGTTTGGCTGAAGCCCTCCAAGGTCAGGCACACATTATGACCCAGAGGGGAGGGGCAGTTGGAACACCTGGGCCAGATTGTCACCTGAAGGGTCAGTTTTCCACAGGTGGAATGCCTCAGGGCTGCTGCTTTGACCAAAGTTGAAACAACAGCAGACCTCACCTGTTGTTGTTGTTGTTGTTACTACTTGTAGTTGTTAGTAGTACACTCAACAACAGTAAATGTAACATGATTCAATCTGTTATGATTAACAAGCCACATTTAAGTATGTTCGTTTACAAGAAAATGTCAAGTATTTCGATTATCATCTCTTGTTAAAAATACAAGAACGTGTGCATTTATTTATGCAATGGATTTATTCACTCAATTCTAACCAATATTGTTCTGTACCCACACACAATGGTCAAAATGCATTAAAATTTACGGGCAAATGGTTATTAGGAACAGTAAATGTAACTGCCCCAAAAAGGCCTCTGCGCATGGGCTCAGGACAGGCAAAGGGAAGTTACTATATTTACCCAGGGTAACTGGACTAAGCTCAAGAACTTGTTTACAGCCAGGCCCTGCTCATAGAACATTTCATGGTAGGGGTTCAAAGTTCAATGCCTTGTCCAAGGGCACTTCAGCGGTGGTAATTTTAACGTGCCGGTCCGGGGATACGAACTAGCGACCTTCCGATATCAACATCGCTCCGCAAACCGTTCGGCCACCGCTGCCTCTTGGCAGAGAAACAAGAGTAGCAAATACAACTATTTACATGCTGTCTTACGTTGCCATTTAGTGCCCTAAACAAACATTTAAGTCCATGGACTAGAAAGAAAGAAAGAAAGAAAGGACCTACATAGGGACATTCTTTGCCACCATGCCAGTCATGAACCAATACAGCCACCCTGTCACAACGACTCACAACGAACCTCAGTGACCACGCAACAACGTACATCAACTAATGTCAATCAGTCTTCTATTGAAAATTAACCATTGGAATTGATGGCTGTTATGTCAAAGCCCAAAAGCTCCATCTCCAACCAAATGGAAATAGCAAATTCACTCATGGGATTATTGAAGTGATCAAGAGCCACATACACACACACATACTGTTCCCTGGTACAACAACTGAACTCACATACTGTACAGCAGATACAACACAACAGACCAACTCTAGATTCACATGATGACTATAGCATTCAACCCCAGAGCCAGAACCAGTTCCATTGCCATTTGCCACCCGGTCAACGGGTCCCAAAATGACAGCAATAGCACACCAGCTTGAATCACACTCATTAAAAACACAAGCAGTAGCCAAGAAGCAAAAGACAAAGTTCATACCTTGAGCTGTCGACTCTTCCACTTGACTTCATAAGATAGTTGTAGTGATGCCAGGGGAAAACTGTGGCTCTCTCTCTCCAGTTCATGATGAGACCTCCAGCAGCTTCTCCAGACTCCAGTCATCTCCATCCTCCATACATCTGGCTGGCTAGCTGGCCATGCAGTACTCTCCTCCCAGTATCAATGGCCCCCAACCAGCCTCATTATCCTGGCTGCCTGATCTTCTCACTCAGCCTTGGTCTGGATGTTTCGTACTGTACAAGCATTCTGCTGTAGTGTCGTGGTCAGGGATTTAGAGCATAGGCTCTATAGGGTCCAGCATTCAGGGGTTTAGGGCATAGGCTCCATAGAGTCCAGCATTCACAGCATGTCGTGGTCAGGGGTTTAGGGCATAGGCTCTATAGGGTCCAGCATTCAGGGGTTTAGGGCATAGGCTCCATAGAGTCCAGCAATCACAGCATGTCGTGGTCAGGGGTTTAGAGCATAGGCTCCATAGGGTCCAGCATTCACAGCATGTCGTGGTCAGGGGTTTAGGGCATAGGCTCTATAGGGTCCAGCATTCAGGGGTTTAGGGCATAGGCTCTATAGGGTCCAGCATTCACAGCATGTCGTGGTCAGGGATTTAGGGCATAGGCTCCATAGGGTCCAGCATTCACAGCATGTCGTGGTCAGGGGTTTAGGGCATAGGCTCCAGGGTCCAGCATTCAGGGGTTTAGGGCATAGGGTACAGCATTCACAGCATGTCGTGGTCAGGGATTTAGGGCATAGGCTCTATAGGGTCCAGCATTCACAGCATTTCAGGGCTCTATAGGGTCCAGCATTCACAGCATGTCAGGGCTCTATAGGGTCCAGCATTCACAGCATGTCAGGGCTCTATAGGGTCCAGCATTCACAGCATGTCAGGGCTAAGAAGAAGCTGATCTTGGGGATCTGGGGTCGTCACTCTGGCCCGTGTACCTGTGGAGCAGGTTGAGAGAGAGACCATATATAAGCTTTGAGTATAAGTATTGGCTATTTCCCCATATATAAGCCCACAATGGGGGTTGGATTTTTGTGCTAATTCGCTTATTTCCATCGAAATAAGTAGTAAAGTGTGCCGCTTGGGATACTATTTACATTATGATTTGAGCAATGGAAATAAGCAAATTAGCACAACACCCCAATGCCCTATTCAATTCAATTCAACTCAATTCATTGGGGGTTTATGGTAGGGGAAATAGCCAATAATGCGCTTTTGTAGAAAATAACACCTGGACCTCTTTGGTGGGGACGTAACAACTACAAAGAAAAGTAAGAAAGCCTTCTAGCATCGAATTATCCTACAGTACCA
>NC_137870.1:17000829-17015829 GCF_963924005.1 Protomyctophum bolini | reverse complement strand
GGGTTAAAAAGTGGTTAAGCAAGGGTCCATATTTGGTTAAACGAACACTGAGGATTTTGGAGGTGGATTCCTGGCCAACAACGTTCTGAGTCCTGAAAGGTGCCATACATCGTTTATTATTGCTAAATGTCCACCTGGCATTGTGACTTTAGATGCCAGTCTATGGCGGTATAGTGCCTCCCCCTCCTACCCTTGTTGACCTGGGTTGTACTGGCACCCAGGGTCACTCCTTGGCTCTCACATTCCTCTGGCTCCGCAGGGCCAGGCCGGTTGGCACAGTGCTGAGGGGGAATTTTCCACAGGTCCGCACAGCAAGGAGGGCACAGCACAGTCCTACCTTTGTCTGTGCCCGCTCTCTCTGCCTCCTCCGTCATGTTCTCTGCAGACCCCGCTCACTCCCACGCACACGCACATGCACGCTCGCACACACACACACACACACACACACACACACACACACACACACACACACACACACACACACACACACACACACACACACACACACACACATACACACATACACACACACCAAACACTGTCACGATGCCAGGTCCAGATGTACAACATTTTCTCATTCAACTAAACCATTTGGCCTCAAGCTGTACTTTGTACATGCATGAAATGTACAAACAATGCAGTAAATAATGATGCACTGTAATGAGATTACACCTCTGTCTGCCTCTTCTGGGAAGAGACAACACTTAGTCACAACACCAAAAACAAATTACATATTTTCACTTATATTTTCCACTGACAAAAACATTCTCAGAAGAAGCTAGAAGCTCACAATGTGTCGCGATGCGACCTGCTCTGAGCTTGTAGATCTGGTATTCCCACAATTCTTCCTACAAATTTTGATCATAAAAACCTCATCGCTAAGCTGCTCCCCCTCGCTCCATCGACCCTCCTTGCTCCCCCCCGTGCTCCCCCTCGTTCCCCCTTGCTCCCCCTCAACCCAACGCTCCCCCTTGCCCCCCCTCTCTCTGTCGCTCCTCCTCCCCCCCCCAGTCCCACCGCTCCCTCGCTGCGACGCTCACCTTGATTCCTGTAATAGCGCGACTTCTGCGTGTCCAAAACACTATGTAGACATTTTCCTTTTTAATATGATGGATAATATTAACGCGGAGCCCGCCAGAAGTGTAGAAAGCGTAGAATTACTTATGTTTGGTAGCCCGCCAGAACCGTAGTCTGTATACATTTTCTATATATTCTTTAATCCATGTTTTGATCGGATCAAATCGTTAGCTGCCTCTCATTAGCATCACAGTGTAAGTGGGACAGTGGCCACGGATATTTTGAAGATGCGAGTGCATCCACTTGCAATCTATGTGCGAGTCTCAATGGCCTGTATCTCCAAATCGGCGCAATAAACGGCCAACAGCCGGCGCTGTGATAATCGCGGTCGGGTTTTCTTCTACACCGAGCGAGAGAACAACAACCGGTCAAGACACACACATTATGTCATCGTAACACCCGGTTACATATATTTGGCTCTTCAAAAGAATCGGCTGGTGATATAACTAAACTGACACGAGATACTTGTGTGGAGGATTACGGAGAAATTTGAATGAAATCTTGATGCGCTGTTCACTTCTGTTGAGGTGGATTTCTTTGTGTCAAACATGTGGTGCACAGCTCCTGACCGGAGCGGCTTGGACAGGCAGGCTCTGATGAATGGATGGATGGGTGGGTGGGTGGATGAATGGATAGATGCATGGATGCATGTTGTTAGACGTGTTTGCATGGAAGCGATCCCTCTCTTCTCTCTATAATGTGGTGTGTTGGGGATTAACAGGTGTATGGGGTCTGGTCTGGCCACAGCAGCCTTTTACAGGGGCCTGGAGGGGCCCCTAATATGGCCTGAGTCAACAAAGGAGGGCTCCTCAGCAATCCTATGAGGAGCCTTGGCCTTCTTAACCTTGCTCTTGTAACTTAGACAATAGACAACCAAATATCCATTAGCACACACTTTTCAAAGCACCCTCGCCACACATAAACACACACATGCACAGTATCACATGCACACACAGGCACGCACATAAATAACAAAAAAAAAAAATGTCTGTTTGTACACACTCCGTATTCACTTTCTTACACAGTCACAGTAACACTCACATACTATACCGTACTATATTGGTTGGACAAGAGGACACGACCGCACTGCAAAACATTTACAAGGAACGAAAAAAATGTAACGGCTCCACAGTTTCAACATACTTGTATGAGCCGATGATGGAAACTTTAGTTATGAGAAAAGTTCAAAACGTTTAGTTTATCCTTCGGTGACCACAAGTATACCACCACCCCCACCCCACTCATACCCTTCTTAGGCTTTCACGTAGTGATATAGATAACGTCAATATTATAAAGAACGAAAGGTGCAGAAGTTCATAATAATTATTATTAAAACTGCTAGTTACTGCTAGTCGCGTCTAAAATCGGATTTCTTCACTATGCCCGGGCTTGGCTCCAGCATGTGATGGATGGCTGAGGGGATTATTCCCATTTAAAAAATAGAAACTTTTTGCTCGTGGGGGCCCCTGGTTGTCACCTGCGGGGCCGCTCTGCGGACCCCTGGTGGCAGGGTAATTAAAGCACGGTGGCCCAGCCAAGCTGCAGTAACGCTCCCAAATCCCCAGAGAATGACCACAGCCATGGGCGCTCCCCTTAATCCTGTTTCGGGGGCCCTTGGGAGCCCGCTTCGGTCCCCATGCCGGAAGACGGAGAGGTGTGGGGACGCTGGACAATGACCCGGCGTAGGGAGGGGGGCCAGAGGAGGGGTGGGAAGCAGCCAGAGGGGCCGTCAACCTGCATTCACCCCTCTCACCAGGTCTCTCTCTGTTTCACAGCTTTTGTTGGGAAGAGAATTCCAGAACCTCCCTCCCCTCTTATCCGGTGTCATGGTGTAGCCAAGTGTTCCTCGGCTTTCATTAAGTAAGTTCATTGAACTGGGACAGGGTTACATCAATAACCGTTTCCGTACCGTGTACTATGGTCGAAATCAAGTTCATTTTCAACCACAGGGATATCAATAACAGTGTTTCTTAAATTGCAAGTAAGAAATAATCATCATGCATGATGCAATATATTAATATTGGTAGGGAGAGGGGAGGGGGGGGGGGGGGTCAACCATTTAAATGCATTCATTTCAAAGACATTATTCTTCAAAGATATTGCTGGGAACACAGTTATTGAGTCCGATACCCGGCCTGTGGCATTGGCAATAAATCGCCAGGCACGTTGAAATTGATCTTTGAGAGTCAACAACACACAAAGACGCTATAATGTTGGTGGTTGGTGGTTTGAATAACAACAGTTGACCCTACAATAGATCATCCCTCATCCTATTTGTGTTCAGCGCTCGACTTTGTGTACCCTCGCATGACCTGCCTTTTATCTTAACAAGGTTGAACTTATGAAGCGCTTTCACCAGCAGCTTGCAGGCCCTTGCACACTAATCCTCTACCTTGGAGTAAAGAAAAGGGGCACAGTGGAAGCCCGGTCAGTGGGTCCCTCCCCCTCATCTCCTCTCTCCTCGGGGGGTTCTGCCATACCCCAGAAACAGCCCCCCAAAAATCCAATTAGGCTCCCTCGCTAACAAACCCAGTGGGAGTGGAGGTCTGAATAGAGCAATTTTGGTTCTCAGACTATTTTAATTTCAAGGACCCATGTACCCGTGTACACTCTCGGAGTTGCAGACCCGTAAGGGTCCATTTGGTTTGAACTGTAAGGGTCCATTTGGTTACATTTGTTCACTCTGGTTTTCAGACCTGTAAGGGTCCATTTGGTTCGACCCCCCCCCCCCACACACACACACACACACACACACACACACACACACACACACACACACACACACACACACACACACACACACACACTCATTTCTGACACGACAAGCCCTCTGCCAACCTACGACAGCATGGCCACCACCTCAGCCCATTTGACTCAGACTCTTTTCCTGCTCTGACTTTTTTCCATGACGTGATGTCCCCAGTGGACAGAATGAACACAGTGTGTCCCCGTGACAGCGTGACAGGCCCTATTACAGCATGTTGTCCACTTACCTCAGCGCTGAGCTGAGGAAGCCCCTAGCTAGCTGCCCAGTGTCCGTGGAAAAGAAAGGAGCTGCAGCAGGCTGGCCTGCAGCAGACCTCCACGCATGCATGCATGCGACACAAGTTCCCTTTGAAACTACATTATAGTACATTACATTAGTTCAGATTAGATTATATCGAATTGGATTTAGATTCCTAACTAAGAATCTATGATGCAAACCATTGCTCTTAATGTGTCTTTGATGGCTATATTGTGTTGTTCTCAATGTGTGTTGTTGAGGCTATTTGCAGCACACACGGGGATCTCCTTAAATGTACAATTATGAAAGGTGACAATGAAAGTGAACAAGTTATAACGCAAGGCTCTGTTGTGGGCCAATACGACTTCAGTTGTTCTTACTCGTCCATTACATCCCATCCTGTTGTACTGTTCCCCATGCTCTTTCAACATACTGACCATTTCCCATGAAAACAAACTTACCAGCATCACACTGCGTCTAAAATCCTTGTCTTTCCCACACAGACATAAATGAGCCATCACACACACCTAGTACTCACAGTAGCAAATGACACTCAATCGTCACGTCACAATAATGCCATCTGGATGGAGATATGGAACTTTGCAGTCTTTTGCGATGGAGTTTTGTCCACTTGGCCATTGCAGCATAAAACAAACAGCCTCGCTGCAAAGCGGGGATACAACACCTGCAGCAAGTTCATGATGTAATTTGTCCATGTGGGGTCCAGCCCTATGGATAATAATGCTAATAAAACTAATTTAAATATATCTCGTGAGGGTATTATTATTATTATAGTATACAAAGCAATGGCACAGGTTTCAGACAGTGTGCAATTTGAATCTACGGACAGGGCAGCAACAGCAAGTAATGCTTGGCATCATTGATGATTTCGATACCTGAAGGTAGCTTCTGGACTGACAGTGATTGAGTGCTTTCAACCACAATCTTTGAATTGTGATCCAACCGTAGGTCCAAGAGCATCATACACATGGCAGTCAGTTGGAGTAACGTCATTGTTTTTTTTTTTTAAGTAGCTTTCACTAGGAAAGACCAAACATCAGACATGGGAACCCTTTAAGATGGTTTATTGAATAAGGGTGGAGTATGGTCATTTGCTGTCACAAATGCCGAGCATGAAGTATAAATGCGGGGTATGGTTGTCTATGGGGTATGGTTGTCTAAGGTCAAATGTTGCATGGGGGTCCCTGGCACCATATCTTTTCATATGGGAGTCCGGACGGTCTGCAGCCAAACACATATTAATTTGGGGGTCCTTGAAATGAAAAAGTTTGAGAACATAGACATTGGAACAACACCACATGGCCCCCCAGCCCCTCTGAGGCACTCTCATGGCTGAGAGAGCACGCACGCAGCCCAACCGTTGTCTCTCAGCTGTTGAAATACAGTGTTTCCCTGCCTTAAAAGAGAACGCTATAGGAGGACAACAGCTTTGGAGCGTCAGACTTTTGGGAAGAGGAGTATCCACAGGGTGAGGTGGAGGGGTGCATGGAGGGAGAGAGAGAGGCGTTGGGGAGGTGACAGAGCATCAGGGTGGCAGTTGGCCCAACTTGGCCGTGGTGTCCACAGTTGGTAGAGTCCAGAGTAAACATGGGTTGGTGGCCCAGCCCAGAGCACTTGCGTGCATGCATGTTCGCTCGCTCACAAACACATGCATACGCGTACACACATACACACACACACGCACGCACGCACGCGCACACACACACACACACACACACACACACACACACACACACACACACACACACACACACACACACACACAAACTCTAGTCTCCGCCCTCCGCCTGTGTCACATATCCAGCTGACAGTCCAACACAGAAATGGAAAACATATGCTCCAAAACAAGTCAAAGGGAGTGAAAGTGTACACAGGGCTCTGTTGTTCCCACACACAGCCGTCCAAAAACACCACTGCATATTTATGCCCCTGATTAACTGTCACATAATTATCTCACTCTGCGTACAGTGCGTCTGCTCCCTGTAGGCTGCCAAGACCTTTCCACACACTGTACAAATAAAAGTATTACAGTAAATAACTTGGTTTAAATCCCATGAACAAACTTGTGCCCACCTGAGCTCAGCTGACAATTAAAATGTAACACTAATCCCACATACACCTCAAGGATTACTACATTAAACAACCACGTACTCATGGCGCACACTATACTGTTTTGCAAGTCTTTGCTATACTTATTTTTATACTTTACTCACAATGTGATGCAAATGTATATGCCAGACGTTGCAACAACCCACTTACACCTGAGGGAGTCTCTCCTCTGCAGTGGTCATCTCCATGTTGGCAAGTTGTGGTGGCCATTTTTTACAAAATTATAGCATTCTGCCACGTACATACAAAATGATCAGACAATAATATTACCAGAAACACAAAGAGATAGCCCTGCATGACCATAACAGGTCTGTACTGTATATAACTCTGGGAGTGTATACAACTGCCTATAAATGGTAAATGGTGCATTTATAAAGTTTATCAAATGCCCTTTACAGAGATTGTGCATTACATTAACCCATTCACACACACATATACACCAATGGCGGCGGAAACCATGCATGGCAATGATGGCACCAACCAGCACATCAGGAGCAATTAGCGGTTCGGTGTCTTGCTCAAGGACACTTCGACACTAGGGAGCCTGCAGGTTCGAGCTGGCAACATTGCGGTTACCATCCAGCCACTCTACCCCTGAGCCACCGCCGCCCCGATACGGGTCCATTTGGTTCCATTTGGTTCCATTTGTACACTACTACACTCTCAGTTATGGTAGTCCTTGCCAATAAGAACACTATAGCCTGCTAGTGGACTCATGTGCCACAGTCATATTAAATCAGTGTCATATAATTATACAATTGTGTTATCAAAATAAGAACTTTATAATGGTGTGTAAAACAGAAAATCTAAACTTTGACACAGACATGGCAGAGTCCTTGACACATACACATTTCCCCCCACATCCTCTCCTCTCCTCTCCTCTCCTCTCCTCTCCTCTCCTCTCCTCTCCTCTCCTCTCCTCTCCTCTCCTCTCCTCTCCTCTCCTCTCCTCTCCTCTCCTCTCCTCTCCTCTCCTCTCCTCTCCTCTCCTCTCCTCTCCTCTCCTCTCCCATTTCCCTGTCTTATCTCATGTAATCTGGACCCAGCGTCTCCCCACTGACACGTTCTCTCGCCCTCGCCATCCCTCTGTCTGTCCATGTCAGCCCCCCCCCCACACACACACACACACACACACACACACACACACACACACACATTCCAAGAGGAGGGAAATCGCAGAATCAAACAGGCATGAAATTCATTTCCCACATGGCTGCATCTGCGCCTCCTAATCATAACTGGGACTGACAATTCAATCGCACACTCTGGTGCCTCCTCCTCCTTCCCCCTCATCCTCGCCACCCTGACCCCCTCTGACCACCCCCCCCAACACACACACACACACACACACACACGCACGCGCGCACACACACACACACACACACACACACACGCACACGCACGCACGCATGTTCAAAGACACATAATGAAGATAGCCTATCTAGACCTATACAAACTCTAGGCATCGAGCTTGTAGATCTGCTAATTTCACAATGAAACTATGGGCTTAAGGTTTTGGTCCCAGGAGTCCCTTCCTATAGAAATGTAACTGAGTCATATAAGTACAACATTTCTACTTAAATGAAGCATAATGAAAGTCATTAGCATGACAAACAAAATACTCAACAAATGGGTATACTTATAAGTACATGCAGTACTCAAGTAAATGTAGCCTATAGTTACTAGTGTGAACCACCACATCCTTATGCCCCCCCAACACACACACACACACATGCTTGCACGCACGCACGCACGCACGCACGCACGCACGCACACACACACACACACACACACACACACACACACACACACACACACACACACACACACACACACACACACACTTCTCTAATTGTGACAGGTGTGGTCCCGCTCCTCCATCCAAAACATTAGCCCCCCCTGCCCCCCCCCCCCCCGAACCGACGAGAAACAATTAACAATGTCAGAAATAATTACGGTAATGGGCGTTAGGGGAGTGTGTTGACCCGTTTCCTCCAGTCCAGTGGTGGACGACGCATACTCCAATTTTAAACCCATTAAGACCATAGCTGAGACAGATTCTATACAAATGTTGCCTTCTAAGTCAGTAGTTCTCAAACCTTTTTTTGTGTTAAGGACCCCCCAAATTGATATGCATTTGGCCACGGATGGAGGCAGAGCAGAGGTAACCTCCACCCACCACTCATCATCCACCCTCCTGGGGAGGAGGAGAGCGTTGTTGGGGAAGAGGGGTGGGTGGAGGTCTATACCGGATGTAGTTGTGCAGGGAGGGTGTCTGAGCTGACTGACTAATGGCCGGTCGGAGCTGGTGATTAGGACCCACGAGAGGATGCAGGGTGTGTGTGTGTGTGTGTGTGTGTGTGTGTGTGTGTGTGTGTGTGTGTGTGTGTGTGTGTGTGTGTGTGTGTGTGTGTGTGTGTGTGTGCGTGCGTGCGTGCGTGCGTGCATGCGTGCATGTGTACATACTGTACTTGAGGCCTGTATACTTGTGTGAGGCCAAATGTCCCAGACATATAACATTGTGAGGACAAATTTCCTGGTCTGCACAATCAAATGGTTGTTTTATGGTTCAAAATAAGTTAGTTGTTGTTTTTGTTTAGTTTTTTTTTTTTTGGGGGGGGGGGTACAATAATTAGCAAAAGAGATTCTGCTTGGGGTTAGAGTTAGTTGGAGTTATGTCTGATTGTATACTTACTTACAGCAGTTGAGTGCATGCAGGCAGTACAAGCTTGTCGGATATTTCCGGTGCTCGACGTCTTAGCTTAGGGTTAAAATAAAAAGGTGGTAAAAATATAATTTATAAAATTGGTGTCTTCAAATGTTGACGTCCTTACAAGTACAGAAATACAAATGTGTGTGCATGGAGAGGGGTGGGGGGAACATGTTTCTGGCCATTAAGGGGCGAGGGACCAGCCATGCAGGCAGCATGGTGGAAGGACGGGTGGGACGGGGGGGTGTAGGGGTGGGGCGACGGCGGGGGAGAGAACAGGAGGAGGGGTGGGGAGGGAGGAAGGGCCCCCGACAAACACACCGATTCATCACCCAGGGGCCTGGAATCATATGAAAGTGATGAATGTGTAAAGTCAAGTAAATGACTGAATTAGAGTAATGGCTGATTACTGCAATTTTGCAGTGAGCTCTGCCAGGACATACATACAACTTTCTGGGCCCCATAGCGCACGGCACTGGGCTGGCTGATCCCCAATGCCTGGCCAGGGGATGGGAGGGGTCTGCCAGGGGATGGGAGGGGTCTGCCAAGACACGGTTTCTGGTCAATGTGAGCCCTTTACTGGAATCACTGGAAATGGCGGGCAGTATAACAAAGTAGATTTACTTAAGTATACAAAAAAATGGAATGGAGTAGCCGTAGCCTACTTTGCATTTGTATTGTTCAATACCATGACTTTCGCCCCTTGACATGATACATTATGAATTAACCACTTACAATAAGCCCTATTGTAACTATTATAGATTACAAATTTATAGAACATATTTCATTGTTTTGGAAAATGTGCACTCTTCAGAGCATATACCCACCAGGCCGGGTTGCCTATTCAGGGCCTGCACAATTTGGAAAGCAATTTATAGCTAACTGGAAAATAATCTGAAAAATCTGACTTTTTGATTTTTGATTACATGCAGACTTCTTTTATTCTATTATTTAACATTTACTACTACTATTTGTTTTGAGTCTTGGAGAAAGTTGAGGTGCTACTGTTGATGCTGTTGTGTGACCTGTATGATCTAGTAGGACATTAATTTAACTACTGTTCAATGCTGTTGTGTGCCTGTATGATCTAGTAGGACATTAATTTAACTACTGTTCAATGCTGTTGTGTGCCTGTATGATCTAGTAGGACATTAATTTAACTACTGTTCAATGCTGTTGTGTGCCTGTATGATCTAGTAGGACATTAATTTAACTACTGTTCAATGCTGTTGTGTGCCTGTATGATCTAGTAGGACATTAATTTAACTACTGTTCAATGCTGTTGTGTGCCTGTATGATCTAGTAGGACATTAATTTAACTACTGTTCAATGCTGTTGTGTGCCTATGATCTAGTAGGACATTAATTTAACTACTGTTCAATGCTGTTGTGTGCCTGTATGATCTAGTAGGACATTAATTTAACTACTGTTCAATGCTGTTGTGTGCCTGTATGATCTAGTAGGACATTAATTTAACTACTGTTCAATGCTGTTGTGTGCCTGTATGATCTAGTAGGACATTAATTTAACTACTGTTCAATGCTGTTGTGTGCCTGTATGATCTAGTAGGACATTAATTTAACTACTGTTCAATGCTGTTGTGTGCCTGTATGATCTAGTAGGACATTAATTTAACTACTGTTCAATGCTGTTGTGTGCCTATGATCTAGTAGGACATTAATTTAACTACTGGTCAATGCTGTTGTGTGCCTGTATGATCTAGTAGGACATTCATTTAACTACTGTTCAATGCTGTTGTGTGCCTATGATCTAGTAGGACATTAATTTAACTACTGTTCAATGCTGTTGTGTGCCTGTATGATCTAGTAGGACATTAATTTAACTACTGTTCAATGCTGTTGTGTGCCTATGATCTAGTAGGACATTAATTTAACTACTGGTCAATGCTGTTGTGTGCCTGTATGATCTAGTAGGACATTAATTTAACTACTGGTCAATGCTGTTGTGTGCCTATGATCTAGTAGGACATTAATTTAACTACTGTTCAATGCTGTTGTGTGCCTGTATGATCTAGTAGGACATTAATTTAACTACTGTTCAATGCTGTTGTGTGCCTGTATGATCTAGTAGGACATTAATTTAACTACTGTTCAATGCTGTTGTGTGCCTGTATGATCTAGTAGGACATTAATTTAACTACTGTTCAATGCTGTTGTGTGCCTATGATCTAGTAGGACATTAATTTAACTACTGGTCAATGCTGTTGTGTGCCTGTATGATCTAGTAGGACATTCATTTAACTACTGTTCAATGCTGTTGTGTGCCTATGATCTAGTAGGACATTAATTTAACTACTGTTCAATGCTGTTGTGTGCCTGTATGATCTAGTAGGACATTCATTTAATACTGTTCAATGCTGTTGTGTGCCTGTATGATCTAGTTACTAGATCATACAGGCACACAACAGCATCATTCATTTACGGAAAGATTTTTGCCCGACAGCAACAACACGCACAATATATGATGACATATATGAGATGTGATATATTATATTATGATATATGATATAATGTGATATACATGTATGTACTGTATTATGATATGAATAACATATATTATGATATGATATCCTGAGCTGCTAAAACAGTAATTTGCAGCCACACACACACAACGACGGACCCAAATTCCAGCAGCACACCTCCGTGTAGTAAACTGCCCCCGAGCATGGGGGGGGGGGTATTACGTTACAGTGTGGCCTCGTGTGTGCGCACGCAGGTGGCGACGGGATGGGCGTGGGGGGTGAGTTGAGGGGGTGGCATGCATAGCATAGCATAATATAGCGTAGCGTGCATCTGTAGCAGGCCAGGAGGTTAGGGTGCTTTGGCTCTGGTAGTCTGGCAGCGCTGAGCTGCAGGCCCCTCAGTCGCTGGATTAATGCCGATTGTTTGGGAATGACTCGAAGCTCCGGACCACACAGGGAGAAGAGGGAGGGAGGGGGGGTGAACCTGGGACTGCCAGAGAGGGAAGGGGAAATAGAAAAGGGGGGAGGGCTCAGAGCTTCTCTCACTATATACCTCCACCTCTCACCGTTTCCCCTCTCACCCGCTGTGTGGGTAAATAATATATCGCTGTCGTTGGGCAGAAACCTCCTACTGTATCGACCATGTTTTAACTTTGTGTTTGTTTTTGTTTCTTCGTAAAGTACTACTTGATCCTATACTTACTAAAAGTATAGCAGATCTGCAAGCCCTAAACGCAAAGCCGCACGTTTAGAGCTCGTCAATCTACTTTTGAACAGTTTGACATACAAGGACATACATACACATACATACACATACATACCCGACTCAACTTTTTAGAAATGTCAACATAAAGCTGACACTTGCAGTATACGCTGATCTGTCTGCTATTGTCCTAGTGGATGACATGCAACTCTATCACCTGCTCTGCTCGGCATGCATGTCCCTGCATCATTGTATGTATTGTACAGTTATATGTGTGCGTGCGTGCATGCATCATTGTATGTACAGTTATGCGTGCGTGCGTGCGTGTGCGTGGGAGGTCTGCAGTGTACAGTTAGCGAGGGGAGGGAGGGACGCTCGGGGACGGATAGAAAGAGGACAAACAATTCATCACAAAACACAAGCTAATTCTCCAGTGGCTGGCTCTAATTAGCCCAACTCTCTCCATGTGTGTGTGTGTGTGTGTGTGTGTGTGTGTGTGTGTGTGTGTGTGTGTGTGTGTGTGTGTGTGTGTGTGTGTGTGTGTGTGTGTGTGTGTTAACTGTGTGTTCTGGGTGTAAGTCATCAGCAGTGGGTCGGCTTCAGCACCACATGGGGCAGGAGAAAGAGCACTGTGTAAAGCAGAGGAGCAAAGGAGTGGGTTGCCATGTAATCAGTGATGAGACACTTCCCCACATCAACACTCCACAGAGTGACGATGCTGAGCCATGGCAGGATGCTGTCCCAGGGATGGTCTCTCTCTCTCTCTCTCTCTCTCTCTCTCTCTCTCTCTCTCTGTATGGTGGGGGACATGGAGAACTATCTCTCTCTCTTTTTAATGGTTTGTGTAATCTCTCTATAACTTTAGAGATGTCCTCGAAAACTTTCTGGCATCACTGCCTCATTGCCTGTAGCAATTGATCTGAATTTGCACACAGGCATTGACCATTAGTTCATGCACCCAACTGCAGTATGATTATTGTGATTATGGCCCCATCCCTATACTGTACCTATAGCTTGTTCTTCCAAATCAAGCTCGATGTCAAGAAAAGAGCAAGGCGGGGTCGTCGGCACAGGGTGATGGTGTAATCTGGGGTTTGAACCGCAAGATTTTCTTTCAACTGTCAGGATGAGAAGCCAATTTTTTTTACTCAAACAGGGGGGAGGAGACAGACAGGAAAGGAGTAGCTTGGAGTGTGTGTGTGTGTGTGTGTGTGTGTGTGTGTGTGTGTGTGTGTGCGCGCGCGCGCGCGCGCGCGTGTATCGCTCCCGTCATAAACACAAGAGGGAGGAGGAGTTTCATGTGACAGGCAGACTGAAGCTGAAAATAGCAGATCTACAGGTACAAGCTACAGGTATACAAGCTGACAACGTGTATTTGTATAGGTCTGCTATTTTCTGCACTTATGAACCGGGCTTGTCTCTGACACACTGCCTTACTTTAACACACAGGGGGAGGGGTTGGGAGGGGAGGGGGTGTCTCATGTAGGATGGATCCTGCTGTCTGCCACGCTAAACCACATAAGAACTACTCTCACCGTGAAACCCCCTTTTTGATGTGCATAAAATCACCATTCTAAAACCTCCTCTCAAACATTGATGCGTGTGTGTGTGTGTGTGTGTGTGTGTGTGTGTGTGTGTGTGTGTGTGTGTGTGTGTGTGTGTGTGTGTGTGTGTGTGTGTGAGCGAGCGGGCGCTTCACTCCAGCCAGAGCACTTTATACCCTGCAGAATTCAGCCACTTGGCTCTGTTTATTTAATATGCAGTCAGCTGTGGGGAGTGGGGTTAGCCACAGCTTATAAAACTCAGGCAGCATGAACGAGATATCCCCTCCCACCGACACGCGCACGCATGCGCACGCACACACACACACACACACACACACACACACACACACACACCCCTCTCTCTTTCTCATACACACGCAAACACTGCATGCAAAACGTATAGGCACACTGACATGCAGACACATACTTCCACCCATGTGGTGTAGTTTCTTAGAGTCCAGGGTGTGTAGGAGAGTGTTGTAGTTTCTTAGAGTCCAGGGTGTGTAGGAGAGTGTTGTAGTTTCTTAGAGTCCAGGGTGTGTAGGAGAGTGTTGTAGTTTCTTAGAGTCCAGGGTGTGTAGGAGAGTGTTGTAGTTTCTTAGAGTCCAGGGTGTGTAGGAGAGTGTTGTAGTTTCTTAGAGTCCAGGGTGTGTAGGAGAGTGTTGTAGTTTCTTAGAGTCCAGGGTGTGTAGGAGAGTGTTGTAGTTTCTTAGAGTCCAGGGTGTGTAGGAGAGTGTTGTAGTTTCTTAGAGTCCAGGGTGTGTAGGAGAGTGTTGTAGTTTCTTAGAGTCCAGGGTGTGAAAGTGTTGTAGTTTCTTAGAGTCCAGGGTGTGTAGGAGAGTTGCAATTCCGTTTGTTCGCCCTCTTCTTCTTAACGTTGTGACCACTCTGCTTGTGCAAGCATCTAGCGCTCCACCACTTGGAAATAACCTTACAGTGTAATCAATAAAAACAAAGACACAGATTGCAAGACATGTACATGGACTCAGAAACAAAAGTCCACAGACGGCCAAACAAGAGACAGTATATAGGAAATCCATCAAGAGGGAGAGGCCGAGACTTGAAGAATGTTTTTCGTTTCTCTGCATTTTCACCCTTATCTAAGCCAGTGCATGGTTCTCCTTTTAGTCTAGTCTTGTCTTACTGACTATTGATTTGTCAACAAGTCCTAGTATCAAAGCGGAAAGGCTCAAGGCAAAAACCATCAAAGCATATGAGTGCTGTTGACAACTTTGCTAGCTTGTAACCATTCCCATAATGTTGTGGGAGAATGTTTTCAACTTGAATCCATTCTCCCATAGCATGTCACCCTATACATGACAGTGTTTAATCCATTCTCCCATAGCATGT
>NC_137870.1:16923329-16995829 GCF_963924005.1 Protomyctophum bolini | reverse complement strand
ACACACTCTCTTGAGCCTGGCTTTTGAAATCGCCTGTCCCCTAGGAGTGCCCCGATTGGATACAATAGTCATAAAAAGGGAAAGAAAGTAAAGAAAAAGATAATAATACAAATACAAAAATACTTTGAAACAACTCTATTGCCAAGTATGACGTTCATACGGTTTGTTTTGGCACGTGGTGCAGTGAAATCACATTGAACGGCACTGGGCTTTCCTACAAAGCACATGGACATACAACAAGCCTAATGTGACACAACTGGAGCATTGGCTGATGCTGATTGATATTGTTTGGTAACTCAGGGAAAACAAAATACAATCACACCTCGTGACATCACGCCTCCATACTAGGTCAGTGGCCAAAGACACATCACTGTCTGCCTTTGTTCAAAATGTACGCTTTGTGTGTGTGTGTGTGTGTGTGTGTGTGTGTGTCTCACTCGGACACACGGTATTCACTGAGAAACAACAACAGGGACGTGTGGCGTTAAGAGTAAGATGTGAGCGCGCCACAGAGTGCAAGCTTCTAGTCCAGGAGTATTCAACTGGCAGCTTCGGCTAATGAAAGTTACAAGTATGGTGTGTGTGGTATGAAGTGCGAGATTGTGTGTGTGTGTGTGTGTGTGTGTGTGTGTGTGTGTGTGTGTGTGTGTGTGTGTGTGTGTGTTCAGCTGGTGCTCGTTGACGCTTGTTAATGTCAAGGCAATTATGTTTATGCACTGTCAAATAGGTCTACATCTATTCTAAGGTAGAAAATTGCCACCCCTGGTACTGATTGAAGTTCACGGTGCCGTGCAATATCCCCCCCGGGACGACAAGTGTGGATTCTGTCTAGGCAGAGTGGCCGATTTGGTCTCTTCATGCGGTGGGAGACCTTGGGTTCGAATCCCAGGTTTTGGGTTTGAATGCCATGCATAGTCATTGTACGGTTAAGTTTAAATTCACAGAAAATATTATACATGTGACGGGTCAGAAAATATGTTTATTTTGTTTTTATGTTGATGTTGATGTTGATGTTGATGTTGATGTTCTTTCTTTCTTTCTTTCTTTCTTTCTTTCATTCTTTCTTTCTTTCTTTCTTTCTGTCTTTCTCATTCCAGTAGCTGGCGTCAAATAACCAAATACCACAACAACTCCCTCCTCCTATAGCTCATGATGTCATCGTGTAACCCCCCCTCTCTCTCAGTCTGGGACGTATAGTGTGTTTGCGTCTTCGGTGTTGTGACAGCTCGGATCCTTGCGGGCCTTCAGCCCTGCATTCCATACATCCCTGACCCCCCCCCCCCCCCCCCCCCCCCCCCCCCCCCCCCACACACACACACACACACACACACACACACACACACACACACACACACACACACACACACACACACACACACAAGGGCAGATCCCCCTGTCTCCCAATCAGCGTCCAAGTAACATGAAGGAATCAAACAGGTGCAAGCGGCTCCACAAAACACACACTTGTCAATTAGCGGGACTAGTCCACCACGGTCTCTATTGGACTAGTCCACCACGGTCTCTATTGGACTAGTCCATCAAGGTCTCTATTGGACTAGTCTAGGACTAGGACTAGTCCACCCCGGTCTCTATTGACTAGTCTAGGACTAGGACTAGTCCACCACGGTCTCTATTGTGCCTCGAAACGTGAACCTTCTCCCTCGACCCAAGTGATTACACACCCACTCATTGCTGAGAACGGAGAAACTTGCCAAAATTCGGATTCATATACTTGGTTGGATGAGCACCATGTCGGGCGCTGAAAATACACTATTTTCGGAGAGCGACATGGCACGCCACCAAGTATGAATCAGGGTTTTGGCATCAGGCGTAAGGTCACATATATCTCACTTCCACCAGATGTAAAAGCCTCAAATCTGGTTCAGATACAGAGAGAGAGAGAGAGAGAGAGAGAGAGAGAGTGAGAGTGTGTGAGAGAGAGAGAGAGAGAGAGAGAGAGAGAGAGAGAGAGAGAGATCTAGGTGTGCTTGTATGTCTTCAGCATGCTCACTGTTGGGGTAATTGAATTTGGATCAAAGGCATTCAGGTCTTTCAGGTCCAGAGGGCTGCTCAGTTTTTAGTAATAACAGAAACGCTTCCGGCGCTGACCTTCGCTGCCCCCCCCTCCCTCCTCTCCCCTCCTGCTTAACCCCCCAGCCTCCCCCCAGCCTCCCCCCTGTACTCTAAACTAAAGTCCCCCGCTTTGAAGGGCTCAAGCCATCTCCACCATTACCCCTGATATAGACGGACAGAATGAAAAATTGTAAAAAGGTCTGGGATTGTTTAACCTGTAACCTATTCCCTTAGGAGTTAGGACGGTGGAGGACCAGCCATCTGATGGAAATCATGAACCAATACAAAAGAGTCCTTTTTACTTTAAGCACATTTCGGGTTTTTTCTAAGCAGTCGTGGCAGACATTGGATAAGGCTTCAAAGAAAAACATGGAGCATAATGAAAGATGCATGACCAGATTTCTGATATAACATAATTCCAAAGCAAGCATATACATTCGTCTGACAGAGACGAGACTTAAATGATTTGAACAGCTCACGAGGCCACAAAGCAACAGCCATGCATACCTGCATAAAAATAAAGAATAAATAACATACCCCATGGACATTATGACATTATCAAAGCACAGCATGTCAGTGACTCTATGGATTTATATGCCATACAGTACTGTATGGTTCAATTCATTCCTCTTATAAAGCTGATCGAATGGAAAATGGCTTGGGCTCTGGTCAGTGATTGCAAACAGAGACCATTGGAGATGTATGTCATGATGGTGTCATGGCAAGAATGGACTTTTAAAAGCTGTCATGTATACTGGTTCTAAGCAGGCATAGGTTCAACTAAGACAGCTTGTGATAACTGGTCAGACCGTGCCCCCTTGTGTTCAAACTTGTTTTCATGTCCAGTGTTTGTGAGATATTTGAAAAGAAGAAGAAAAAATAAATTACAAAACAAGAATTAACAAGAACTAAATTAATACCAGGGTTGAAAGAAAGGTCATATGAAGAAAGGTTAAGACACTTACAGTTACCAACGTTAGTGTACAGGAGGCACAGAGGAGATATGATATGACTTGTTCACCAGATATATGACTTTACAGCCGAGCCTGTTGTCCATTTTTTGAGTTGAGACGGAATTCTCTTAAACTCTTACCACTAAATTTGTCATTCAGAAAAGAGAAAGAATTTCTTTACACTTAGAGCTGTCAGAGCATGGAATAAACTTCCGGAGGAAGTGGTCCAGGCTCCTTCAGTCAATACTTTTAAGAATAGACTTGACAAATTTTGGTCAACAAAAGGTTTTTTGTATAACTATAGGGCTGGCTTGTAAGGTCATAGACTGGTAAATACGGGACTTGAAAGTGTATTATGTATATGTGAGCCGGTGGAATTTTAGATGTGTTTTGGTTTATTGTATTTGCTGTGTTTTATTATATATTTTGTTTTGTTAAGTGAGATTATTGTCGAGTGATTTTACTTTATTGTTTGCTTATATTTATTTCTGTTTGAGTTGCATGATTTTGTATAACCTTTTATTGTTCCACTGACTGCCACTAACCCACATGACTAATCAAGGCCCTGCAGCTTTAAGGACCTGCACCTGGGTTGGGTGTGGTCGACCAGGAGCCCTATATAACAGACTTGGAGTGTTTGGAGAAGGAGAGAAACAGAGGAAGGAAAAGGCTTTGTTGGGAGAAGGAGGAATGGGGGCAGCTCCATGGGCTGGGGCCAGGGCACTTCAGCTGGGGGCCAGCGGTAGCCATGATCGTCGACCACAGATGGGCTGTAAGTGCCATGAGAGCCAGGCCTTTGACACTGTAAGCGCCACGACCGCGGCCCCTGGCTGGTGTGTGCCCGTCTTGGCCTTGCCCATGGGGGGGCTGTTAGGAGAACATGAGACCCACAGAATGCAGCAGGGGATGGAGAGAGAGACGACCCAGACGGACGAGGCTGGAGAGAGGGAGCGAGTGCTGCTTACGTGTCAGCGTAGGTGGCCGGTTCTGATGCCGGCCGCCGCTGTAAGTAACCTTCTGATGCAGTACTCGCTCACATACCTGTCTACTAGAGACGTTTGATAATAGAAGATGTTGGAACCGTTGTACTGGCCTACCTGTGTATGTGATTACAGGAGCTGTTTGTGAAGTGGAAGAGTGACAAGGATATTCCAGACTACTCTTCCAGAGAACCTCCCCTGCACCAATCCCTACCTCTGAGCAATTTGCACATTGGGACATTTTAAGAGTTGTTTATTTTAGTGGAATAAAAGTATTTGTTTGTTCATTCAATCGGCCTCTGTTTTAAGTTTGCCTTTTATATTTGAAGTTGTCCACGAACCTGTCTTGCCTTGTTTTTATAGTCTTATTATTTAATAGAGGACCAGACCTCTCACAAAGGTGGCGTAGTTGGAGGGAGGGCTACATTTTTTCACTATATATTATTCTTTACCTCCTTTTATGATGATTTCATGTTTTATTTTTTAATATATAGAAGTGTATATTTGTACGTCTCTAAATGTTCTAATGAACTTAAAATGGTGCACCCTATATTGTAAAGAATACCAAATGAACAATAGAAACATGTCGTCTCTTTGGCAAGATCCATATAGGATAAATCAGCTAGTTTTATTTAACTCCACAAACTGTATTCTGACTGTCTTTCTTTCTTTTCTTTTTTCCCATTGTATTGCAATGTCCATATTTTAACCTTGAATGGGGGATGAACCATTCATCAGGTGATGGGGGAATTTCCAAAACGACAGCCAGCACATTATTGTTTCTACAGTTTATTTTTCTTTTATAAAAAAAAATATAAAATGCATGTTTCATGCATGCTAATTTGTTATTCATCCATCCAAGAGCTCCCCTCAATTGACACAAGTGTGATTTTTTTATTTTTGGAAAGCCTAGTGTCCTAGCGGGCTCCACTGCTATTATAAATGTAGCTTATATAAATGTTCAGTCCGAGAACGACCCAAAGCCCATGAAATGTTTGACAAACTGGGCCGCCAAGCCCGACCCGACCTGTCGGGTCTTGACAGGCTCAGGCCGAAATCTTAAACTCTAGTCTGTAATCCACGTACCACGAGAACTGTTGACTCAGCGACTTCAAATTCAACACACGCGCCGCAGACAACCCATGAAAATGGGTGGTATAACGCGTATTGCATAACAGGGTGGGCATGCATTCCTATTGGCATTGTTCGCAACTTGCGTCGTTCCCATGTAGGCCGAGCACAGGTCTAGTCTTTATAAAAATTAAGGCACACAGAGACTATATTGTCGGTGACTGAACCTGAATAAATACTTCCGATGTCTTTTTATATCAACTTACAGATAGGTAAGCTTCCGCTTCAGACTGCTCAATCTTTTTCTCATGACACGTACATGCCAATCTTCCTCGGTAACAACTTCAGAGGGATAGTATCATCAGCATTATACATGTATGGCAGGAGTGTGCCAGGGAAATTGTGTGTGAAGCTGTGCAGGTGCGTGTTAGTGTCAGCATCAGAGAAGGAGAGGTTTCCTTCATTCCAGTTCAGCTGAACTCTGATCCGCCGGGGATTCCGCCCTACAAAGAGTTCAGTGAATGACCAAGGTGAGTAGTATTCTGGTCTGGACTGTGCTCTGTATCCGCCATCATCTAGCCCTATTCCCCAGTATTGACCACCTCTGTCTCCCTTCCTCCCATTGTTAGCGGCGGACTCTGATAACACCCCTAATGACCAGTCCGAATTGTCTCCAACTTCAATATCCCACATCTTAGTGCCTGAGTTAAAACCCTCAGAACCCAGGACACAGTAGTAGTAGTCAAACCTCTCTGGGTTGTCAGGAAACTGCTGTGCATTATTGCTCCGTCTCATGCTGGTCAGGTCATCCGACAGGGCAAATTCCTGATGGGCGGTGTTGGAGTCCAGAATGACAGGAGTGTAGGAGACAATGTCCTTCATCTTCTCCCAGACTCTGAAGGTCAGGTTACCAAGGTATTTGGTGCTGTCTATCAGTGCTCCTGAGAGCTTCTGTGGGTCCTGTAGTTGGAACAGGATTCTTTCCACTGTGTCGTTGTGGTTCTGCAGAGATGAGACGCGTTCGTCTCTCAGCTCCTCCTCTAGGGCTCTGATTGTGCTTGACATGGTTGATATATCTCTGTTCAGACCAGCAATCTTCTCCTTCATCATATGACCCTTATGTTCCTCTTCCTGCCTCAGAGCGGTGATCCTAGTCTCCTCTTCCTCTTGTAGAAACTGATGGAGCTTCTTGAACTGTTCCTTAATACACCTCTCTGTTTTATGGGTCTGGGCCTTAATGTGTTCTGCTGCTCGGTCACAGTTTGTTTTAACTTCAATAAAGGCCTTCAGATTCTCCTGCAAGATGGCCAGAGATTCCACGGCTGCCTCCTTGGGATCCATTTGCCGACGTTTCTCCTTTATGAAGATCTCGCACAGGTTCTGCAGAGCCAAGATAATGGTCAGATCGACATTTAAAGATATTTTCTTACAAACGGGACATTTCTTTCTTCCATCTTGTTTCCACCATTCCAGCACACAGTCCATACAGAAACTGTGGTTACATGACAGGAGAACGGGATGTTTAAATATGTCACGGCACACAGGACAGGAAAAACCTTCTTCTGATAAAGACACCAGGCAAGCCATATACAAATTTGAATCCTGAACTTGTTAGATTCTCACACAGCTGACAGTGACGAGGATGTTCAGGATAGGTCAGTATGACTTATTTTCTCTAACAAAACCTAAAAGCAATTCTAAAAAAAAACTGCATTCTCGTTTGGCTATTCTAGAGAAAGACATATTTAGAGTTGATATATCACAGTGAGTGCAGCTGTCATACTGATGTCATACTGAAGTCAACGTGGAGCTCCATATTTGAGCAAAAACAGAAGATACACATACAGAAGGCATGCACATGATGACCGCTCCTTTCTGCCCTGTCTCCCTCCCTCCCCTCTGCCTCGACTCTTCCTGCTCCGGGTCTGGAAGAGCCACCCATACCATGAAGACCCATACCTGGGATTCTAACCCCTGGACAGCCATCTTCTCACCCCATCAATGTATACGGCCTGCTAGGTACAGAACACCACACTAGGGCAGCACGTACTACATTCAACCCTCTTTAACGTCATGCCTAAGATTTGAAATAATATGGCAGTATGGCCGTATATTATCATCACACTGATGTTTGTAACTTATGGAATCAACTATCAAGTAAACATTACCTAAATGCTTTTGGATGCTTGAATCTTTTGGGTAAGGGTTAACATTCCAATGCATTTTCAGTGCACACTAATAGCGAATGAACTAGAAGTGCAAAATGATTCCCCTTTGAATAAATAAATCACTATGTTGTTGTCCTCCAGGTCAGCTTTACCACAGGGTTGAGTTTGAGGGGAGAGATCTGCGTCCAGAAGAGGTCCCTGTATAGTGAATGGTAAAATGTGTGTGCATGCTTTCATAAAAATGTTTTTTTTTTTACTGGAATGATCCAGTGTGTGCAATATTGTCAATATTGCAAAAACATTCAGCTGTTGGGTTGCCCCAGATCACACAATTTTCCAAGTGTTCTTCAAAGCCTATGATGTGAATGTATGTGACTTGTAGATTATAACTTTTGAAAAGGAATGGTTGGAGTATGGTAATACAAAATACGAATGGGAGTTACAAAAGCAAAGTCTACCGTACTAGTTTTTACTTCACAGGAGAACACTCTACTTACAACATTCAGTCAGTAATAACCATTTTTTGAGGGGTGCTAGGCGCTAGCCCCTCCTATAGACCTATACAGCTTTTGTCCAGACACGTCTCAAGATCTGCCATTGACAATGAAAGGGGAATTCAAGTCAAATGTCCGCTAAATCTTGTCCCCACACGTCTCAAGATTTGCTATTGACAATGAACGGAGAAATTAGGTCACTAAATATGACGTAAATTAAACATCAAAACATTAAACGCAATGGACATTAAAGGGAAACTTCACGTCATATTTAAACGAGCAAATCAGCTAACCACAGGCAACAGGCATTCTGATTGGCCAGTATGAGATGATGTATGATGATGCTAAGAGCGCCCCTCACTTCACACAGGTGTGATTTTTACCATACATCTACTGTAAATGATATATCCTTATATATGGATGGGCAGAACTTCATGGTCAACATTTTGTTTTTTGCTGAATATTTCTCTATGAAGGAATTCATTCAATTCAATTCAAATTAAATTCAAGACAATTATGACTAAACTATGTGCATATGGTATTTGCTTTAACAAGATTGTTAGAGGGCTTGATTTCTGGTTATACCGGTATAAATATTTTAACAACAGATCTATAGATAATCATGGACTTTTAAAAGTAAAAACACATGTGGCAATATTGGCATTGATAATATATCGCTCAGAAAACGGTTCATTGGAAGGTCTTTATAAGAGTGTTTACAAGCCTAATTCGGCATTTAAAGTTATTACATTTTCCATGTTATTCTGGCCAAATCCTTTAATATTAGTCTATTTACTACAAAGTTATACTTTAGCCCAATCAGCCAAAATGTCAGAATTATTATAATTATATCATGGGTAATTTGATTTCCGCCAGCCATGATCAAAGGGGACTTAATGATTGTTAAAGTCCATAGACTTGGCTGGGGATGGTGAGATAGATTTATTTTGTGCTATGTATGGGCCACATAACATTATTTTTTCTTTTTTAGCTTAATTCCCCTGATAATGGGAGGGGGAAAAGGAAGTCTGCAACTCTCTGCTGGAACTGTTGCCCCTGCGAATGACTCCAGATAATAAGCGGTTAAAGACGGATGGATGGAAGGACGGATGGATTACACAATCATTTCCAGCTCTCGTGCATATGCCATGACCTGCTGTGCCATCTCTTTGGAGGCAGTGGTCACCTTCTCTGTTCTCTGCTGCTGAGTGGTATAGGAGTAATATCCATTTGGGCGCTGGGTCCAACCTCTATTCCTGGCGTACTCGCTCATCTTCTCTGGAGAATCGAAGAACAGCACTTGCATGGCTTCGTCAAACTGGATCTGCTCATATGCCTTCTCCATGCCAGCAGCAATGGCGTCCCGAGTCGTGTCCAGAAGAATATCCATGAAGAACGTAGTATACTTTACTGTGTCAGCAGGGACATTGCCTTTGGCGAGAAACACCTTGTTGTAGCTCCCCTCCATCAGATGCTGCTCTAAAGACAGCGGGTGTCTGATGTAGTCATTGGTGGTGATGGCTGCTGCACTCAGCCTCTCCAGCTCTGTGTGGAACTCAGACAGATGGTTCTGTGACAGCAGGAAGAGGAGGTTCAGGCCCAGCAGCTGGTGCATATAGGCCGATTTGGGCAGCATACCTTGGTAATCAAAGTAGTAGTTTTTGAGCTGGTCCACATATCTCTTAAATGAAGGGATGTCCTTCTTGAGGATGCTCCACAAAGCTCCGATCTCCAGAACGCCATAGGCTAGTAGGAGGAGCTGCTTCTCAGTGCAATCGGTCCCGGTAGTAGGCAGAAAATCTAATTTCACTAAGGAAATCTTAAGTTTACTTAAAAGCTCTCCACATATGCTCAGGTTGGGTTCTTCCTTCCTCCATTCCGTTTGCAGTGATCCATACAACCCTTCTGCCTCCTTCAATAGCATGGTTATACTGACTTCTGTAACTATCTTCTCTTCTGAACACATTGTAGACAACACAGGTGAGGTTGTCTCTTGCCTCCTCCTCTGTGCTCTGGTAGAGACCATTGTCTACTTTCTCTCTGCCTAGCTGCTGTGCAATGAAATGAAATGAAAACATTATGGGCATCTTATATATACTGACCAAAGCTATGGTCTGACATCACACACAAAAACAAAGTGTTGCCATCATGCCAAAATGCTGATTTGCACAGGTGCCCCTTTGTGCACTGAATTTGGCACTAATAGCCTACTAAATAGGTTTCAATGTCCTAGTTAATGTCTATATTGTCTATGAGGTCTGTCATCTATGAAGTCCCAACTTATAAGAAAGTAATTCTACATCCATGTAATATAGCTTATGGAGAGTAAATAACTACATTCTAGATGTTTTGAATTTAATACATATAGGGCCATATAATATTGTTTAGGAGAGTAACTGATGCTATGCCAGAGGTTTGTGTAGGATGCTGTTGTCATAGCAACACCACATTGCATTATAGGATATTTATACCCGCATAGAGCATAGTGACCATTTCCAGAATGTAATACATTTCACATACTTTTGAGTAGGCTACTATAAGTTTCTTCTGACAAATGTAACTACAATTTGGTATCAGAAGTGTTTCTTACTAAAGCATTCCATTTCCATCAGCCCCCTATGAATTCTTAACCACTTTCTTAGCCCTTTTAAGCCCTAGTACTATAGTTAATATACTACTAGTATATAGTACAACCAGTAATGTACCCACCTCACCCCTGCCCACTTTGACAGGCTGGGATGGCTTAGGGTCGACGACAGAGTACAGCATCTTGCAATGGGTCTGGTCCACAAGATTCGATATACACCACCAAGATACCCATGTACCTGTCTAAATACTTCCTTAATGTAAACGAAGTCCACACCCACAACACCAGAGGGAGTGCAACAAACCATGTACAACCCAGATTCGGCACAAACAAGGGACTAAATTATTTTCGCTCCTATGCCACCAAAATGTGGAACGCCCTACCAACAGTCATTAAGACATGTGAATCCCTTGACTCCTTCAAAACCACTCTCAAAGGGCACCTACGGACGGCTGCAATTCGAAACTGGCCTCTGTAAAATCTGAATCCCCCCACCCCCCCCCCTTTCCCCCTCACTGTATATGTATCTTTTCCCTTTTTGCTTCCTATATGATGAATTCCTGTTCTGTTTTTTAACTACATAGAAGTGTCTATTTGTATGTCTCTAAATGTTTTGATGAATTGAACAATGTGGACCCTGTTGTAAACAAGTGTAATGCTTAATTGGGTCGTCCACTAACAGTTAACAGTCTTTGTATTGAGTTTGTGCTTGAAATGTACTGTAATTCTACAAACTGTTAAAGTGCCGGTTCTAGGCCTTTTGAGGCCCTAGGCAACATATTATACAGAGCCCCCCCCCCCTCCTGCTTTGCCACGCCGGATAAAAATTGTAATTTGCCATGAAAATGCTTCAATCTGGTGCACTTTGAGATCAAAATTAAGAAGCTAGGTGGGGGCCTCATGTGGCCAGTAGTAGTGGTCCTACCCCCCCCATGAGACTTACAAATCCCAAATGTTTATAAACAAATCCCAAATGTTTGTAAACAAATCCCAAATGTTTATAAACAAATCCCAAAATGGTTATAAACAAATCCCAAATGTTTATAAACAAATCCCAAATGTTTATAAACAAATCCCAAATGTTTATAAACAAATACCAAATGTTTATAAACAAATACCAAAATGTTTATAAACAAATCCCAAAACCCATGAGACTTGGTCCTACCCCCCCGACCATGAGACTTACTACAGGCCAACTGGTAGTGGTCCTACCCCCCCCCCCCATGAGACTTACAAATCCCAAATGTTTATAAACAAATCCCAAATGTTTGTAAACAAATCCCAAATGTTTATAAACAAATCCCAAAATGTTTATAAACAAATCACAAATGTTTATAAACAAATCACAAATGTTTATAAACAAATCACAAATGTTTATAAACAAATACCAAAATGTTTATAAACAAATCCCAAATCCCTTGGTCCTACCCCCCCGACCATGAGACTTACTACAGGTCAACTGGTAGTGGTCCTACGCCAGTGGCGGTTCTAGGCCTTTTGAGGCCCTAGGCAACATATTATACAGAGTCCCCCCCCCTCCTGCTTTGCCACGCCGGATAAAAATTGTAAATTTGCTTCAATGCTTCAATCTGGTGCACTTTGAGATCAAAATTAAGAAGCTAGGTGGGGGCCACATGTGGCCAGTAGCCCATGTAAGGGATACATGAAAAAAAAAAAGATCTTCTCCCTGTGACGAGGCCCCCTCAGTGGTTGAGGCCCTAGGCGACCGCCTAGTTCGCCTATGCCTAGAACCGGCCCTACAATCAATCAATCAAGCCTATCCATCATTGCCGTAGGAAAAAAAGAAAAAAAAATCCTTTATACCCATCCTTAAAAAATAAAAATAAATTCCTTGCTACCCATCCTTCCCACGGAAATAAAAATAAAAAAATTGTGTACAGTAACTATAACAATAAATGTGTAGTTGCACCACTCAGTTCACACGGGTGTGATTTTTGTACCAATTCCCACTTCCCACTGTTTTTCGTTGATATATCAGATGTTTTAAAAATGTATAACCTCCAAAATGTGCTTCTCGATTAAGCTATACATGAGTAGTATTAAGTCGATTGGTTCAAAGTATGTCGCCGAAAAACCAGATTTTCATATTTTTATAGTGATTTTTCATGATAAAAATATTTGAAAAATCATGAAAAAACCGTCATAGCCTTATTATCACTCCATTCCACCACCTCATTTACTTTACTAATAGATATACCAGTTGACCAAAACCCTTATTCATTGCAGCCAGCAACACCTTCCTGGATCTCAGCCAACTCCCTCCCCACCCTGTCAGGAAATCCCAGTGGGAACTGAAACTGACTTGACTAACATTCCGTTCACCACAGCAAATCCTCCCCCTCCTCCTCTGGACCTCCACCTCCTCCTCCTCCTCCTCCGCCTCCACCCCCTCCTCCTCCTCCTCCCCCACCTCCACCTCCTCCTCCGACCGACAGCAATGAACCGATTCATTTCATTATGTTGAACTGTAACTGTCGATCAACTGTCTGTCTTTCTGTCTGTCTGTCTGTCTGTCTGTCTGTCTGTGTGTGTGCGTGCGTGGGTGTATGCGCGCGCATGCGTGCGGCGTGTAAATCTACACAGCTGTGAACCATTCACTCTGACGGACCAATGACCGACGGTCTAGATCCGGATACAGTAGGCGGGGCTTATGATTTAAAATGGAGGCACATGGTCCATAGCAGTGTGTTTGGGGCGTAGCTGCAATAAGGTAAGGTTTGTTTTAGAACCGCATGGTTGTTGTTAGCCAACATTAATGCTCTTATTGTTACAACATTAGTGTTGTTAGGACTGTTGGTTGTTTATTGTGACTCTAAAAGGACAATAATATGAGGAATGTTTTGGTACTTTTTGAGACGCAAACGAATAAACAAACTGGTGGAAAGTAAATAATTACATCTACTGAAGTACTGTTTACAATATATGGTACTTATATATTCTATCATTTGGACACTTTACTAGTTATTTTGTGGATTTGGATTATTTAAAAAAATATATCCTTTTGGATACATTGCAATTTACCACTGTGCTACAACCACATTTTGGCCATTTGGAAGTAGCTGATCTACAATCTCACAATGCATTGTGAGATTGTAGATTTGCTATTTTCAGATTTATTTTTCTTTCAAACATTTGATATGGGACATTTTTGCGTAATGAGCTACATTTGTTAATTTTTTAAGTGCATTTTGATGCCATACCCTTTTACTTTAGTACATAATTGTAACAAGTTGTAACTGTGGCTCAGACACATTCATAAGGCCACTTATGGGCCACTTCACCCCTTTTGCAACCAGATCTTATTTGAATGATTTTTGAGACAAACACTTTCCTGGGGTTTTTATGTGTTTTTAGATATTTTAGTATTTCAAAGTGTCCATGAACGACCTCCATCCCTACCCATGTGTCTCCTCTTGCCTCACTTTCGTATTCTGACTTTTGTATCTCTCTCCTCCTGCGATCTTTGCTCAAAATGCCTAAACATTTCTATATGAAAATAAAGTAAGAGTTTACTACAAACTGTAGTCCTGTCCGAACCTGGAAGGACCACAGACAAGGGTTTTACATGTATAACAATCTTTATTAAAGTAAATACTCAGTGGGTTATAGAATAACACTAGAATGAGGCAAAACGGTAAACTACGACAAGACATTTCATATATGCAAAGCACTTAAACACAATTAAACTCCCATCACATAATAAAGCCTTTCTCTATAAAATACTAGCCTCTATTACGTGTACACAATATACAACGGTGTTTGGTTGGGCAATTAACTCGCCCTGGTGGCGTGACTACGCCGAGGGCTTTGGTGGAGACCAGGGGTTCGCTTCTCACCATTTTTACTTTGTCGGGGGACCTTGTCATAGAGGTTTTTTTATCTAGTCTTGACTGTGCAGAGCGTGTCACCCCCGAGGACAGATGCCGGGAGACGGTGCCTGGGACTTAAACGCCCTGCCTCCTATTGTAACTTTTGATATTCAGGACTAAACATTTTTGTAAACTATGAACACACTGTTCTGTTAAGATTGTAGGGATCGATGAGTTCTTTGAGATATTGTGGTGCCTGACCATTGTGTGCTTTATAGGTGAGGTCGAGAGGATTTTGAACTGTATTTAACCGGGAGCCAGTGTAGAGACCAGTGATGGTTCTGATCACATGGTTCTCGGACCCCTAGTGGTTCCTCGTTACTACAGAGGAGTTCCAAATCTTTGATTGCAACTTTTCATTGAATATTCATTCATTCGTTCATATCGTTAATGTAATAAATACAATTTTCATTCATGAATTTACTACATTAATTACATTAACCCTAGAATCACTATTCTGAGGGGAACATTGGCAAAAAAATCTGATCTACAAGCTCATGATTTAAGAGGATTGGAAAAAGCTTTCATGACGATGCCAGGCCCAGGAAATTAATCCCAATGCATTTTTCCCATAGACATTTCAAAGTATTTATTTAAAGACCCAAGTGTCGTACAAAGCAGAGTGGTGACGAATCATGACAACAAACACTATCTTGGACCAAACAAAGCAGCAAAACAACTGTTGTACCTGCCGTTTTTTTTCTAATTCTTTGTTTGGCCCAAAACATTGTGCCGTCATGATTTGTCACAACTCCAGTTGGCTTTGTCCGCGGCGTAAACGCCTTTAAATACCGGTAAATACTTTCTGAAAAGTCTGAGGAAAATTAACAGTCATTTATTTTCCGGGTCTCTCGAGGGGGCGGAACTGCGACGCTCTATAGTATGCCGTGGTGCAACCCAACAGAGTTGCTATTTTATGGATGAAATACCCAACTATTCATTGATCATGTTGTCAACATGAAGCAGCACTGCACTTTTCACAACATCTTAATGATGATGAGTAGTATTATGGAGTAATTAATATGTTACTGTAACATACTGTATCACTAACTGCATGGCTGGTACTCAATCCAGGATAAAATAATAGTATAACATAGTACTAGTAGTATTACATCCAACCTTAAAGACATGCTGCCATCTAGGTGAACTGACATTAAAGAATATAGCCGCATACTATAACTCCCTTTGACAACTTTTTTATTGCAGTTGTGACATTTTTCTTTTTGTACTCAATCCAGACAAGTAATACAATATACAATGACACATTTAAATGACAGAATTCTGGTTACTTAAAACTTATTTTTGAGGGTCCAGCTTTTAGTGTGTAAACACAAACATTGAAGATGAAGGTGAGGACGCAAATTCTCATTGGCTGGAACGAGATGATGTATTATGAATTGATGTATGATGATAAGAGCACCCCTCACTTCACACGGGTGTGATTATTTTATTGAGTGAGTGAGTAGCAAGGCACCTATAGTCAGTCCTTGACAGGTTACAATATAATTATTTTATTCAGTAATTCTACTTCCAACAAAGATATGGATTCTCATCACAGTTATCATACCATAGTATAGAATCAGGCTTACACACAATGACGTATATCAGACTTCCAATGGACGGTGGGACACGCAGTGAAGACACATCACTTTATGACCACAGTGTTGGTTTCGGTCTGGCGGTCGCTGGAGATTATGTTTCCATATGCGTCCACCTCCTGTATGATGGTCACCACCTTGGTGGTCTTCGTTATGGTGGTACTGTCAGTGTCTCCATCCAGCAGTCTCCTGTACTCAACGATCTCCATCTCCAGTTTGGTCTTCACGTTCAGGAGCATCTGGTACCCCTGTGCCTGGTGCTCCATGTCAGCTCTGAGCAGGGTTAGATGTTCCTCCAGGATACCCACCTGTCTCTGGTAACCTGCCAGCAGGTTGGCATATCCACTCTGGGTCTCACCCAGGGTGTATTCCAGAGATGCTTTCTTACTGAGCTCGGCTCGCAGTTCGATCTCCAGACTGCGCAGTGTCTGTCTGACCTCGATGATCACACTCTTTGACGAATCGAGGATCACAGTTCTTTCAGCGACTTCCTGGTTCAGCTCAGTGGTCTTAGCCAGGAACCATGCCTCCATCTCTATGCGGTTCTGGGCGGTGACCTTCTCGTAGTGTTCTCTGATTCCTTCCATGACTGTGGCAAGGTCCTCCTGAGGAGGAGCATCAACCTGCACGTTCACCTGCCACCCCACCTTGGAACGGAGCATCAACAGCTCCTCCTCATGGTTCCTCCTCAGCCTCATCAGCTCCTCCCGCAGACCCTCATAGTGCTGCTCCAAGTTGGATCTTCCCACAGTTAGCTCATCCAGAACCCTCCTCAGAGCGGTGATGTCTGCCTCCACACACTGACGCATGGATGTCTCATTATCATACTTGACTTTGAAGTCACCTGAAGCCTGCTTTGCATTGTCAATAGCCAGGCAGATTGCAGCGTTGCCACAGACTGCATTGGAAATCTGGTTCTGAAGTTCGCTGATGATGACTTTGGAGGTGGTGCAGTCGTGTATCTCAGGCGTGACCCTCTGCTCCACGAACTGTCTAATCTTCAGCTCCAGGTCAACGTTGGCCTTCTCCAGATTGCACACCTTCTCCAGGTAGGAGGCCAGACGGTCGTTGAGGTTCTGCATGGTGGCCTTCTTGTTGTCGTTGATGTCAATGGCGTCAGACAGGTTGAAGTCAGATGCAACACAGCCGGTTGTAGTGCGGAGTACGGTGGCCTGGGAGATGCGGACGCCAGAACCTCCTGCTCCGCCATATATGCTGCTGGCTCTCATGCAGGAGCCAACACGACCGCAGGTGGTCAGAGGAGAGCACATCATCATGGGAGAGGTCACAAAGAGAGAGGACATAGTTGCCTGAAGTTCAGCAGGTTGATGGCGGTTCTCTGGATGAAGAGGAGAGGGCTGAGTGAAGCAGTGGTTTCACACCAATACCTTTTATAGAGTGAAATGAGGGAGGGGCGGGTAGGGTGTCGGGACATTCAGAATACCAAATAACAGGTTTTTGTTAATTAGCCCAGGTCCAGCAGGTAAAATGTAATGTAAATGTAAATGTAATTGTCATTATCTGATGAGGTCCATTAGATTAACCATAGTGGTCATTCTTGTTGCCTAGGGAAGTTGTGGGTCACATTTGGAGGGGTCCCCAGATGACAGTAAGGTGACAATTTAAGGACTTTTAAGACCTAAACCTAAAACCTAAGAAATGAGAGAAACAAAACAATAAATTAAATTAAATTAAAAAAGACCATGACTCAACAAACTATAGGCCTACTGTAAAAACTGGCCAAATTGTCTCATAATATAAGAATGAGGTAAAAAGAAAATGAATCTGTGGAATGAGTCAAACTAAACTGAGAAACTAAAGTGCTTGTTGGTGTCCCCCAGTTCAAATGATTTGTTGGGGGGGTCACGGCCTGAAAATGTTGAGAACCACTGGCCTATAGTATAGGGCAGTGGCGCCCAAATGTTTAAGAGCAAGACCCAAAAGAGAAATTAGACATTTGCCCGGGACCCAAGCTAGTGAAAATGGCAGATCTACAAGCTCACAATGCGTCACTTTGTTACTCGTTGTGTGAGCTTGTAGATCCGCTATTTTCACTACTACTAAAACATTTTTTGTAGGCGTATGGAAATTATTTTATTTATGAAATACTTTTGAAATATGTTGGAATTCATGTAATTGATCAAAAGTTTTGATTTTGTGATTTTGTTTAGTTTTTTTTTAAATGCTTTGTACACACACACACACACACACACACACACACAAAATATATATATATATAATATAGGCCTATTGTGACTCATAAAAATTGGTCCGCAACCCAAACATGCATCCCAACCCACTTTTAGTTTTTTGGAAACAGTGGCCTGGGGATATGGACGGTATAGTTCTTCTCGGGTGGCTCTTAGTATTCTCTGCCTTTTAGGAGATTCCTCTTGACCAGATATACAGATTAAGTACCGGTATACATGGAACTTCATTCAACCACAAATTCCGGCAAACCATTTAAATACAAGTGAAAGTCTACTCTTCCAAATGTCACCTGTCCAGACACCCCGTCACCAACGCTGGACTGAGCAGCATTCCAGTCTTATGCTCAGTGTTATAGGTTCAGGTCAACTGACCTTCATTACACTTTTTTCCTTTCACTTAACCCGGTGTTGTTTTGAACAAAAATGATTTATTTAGGCCTAGTTTTAGCTTAGTCTTTTGAATAAAACAATATTAGTTTTAGTCAACGAAATATCCATCACTGATTTTACACTTGTTTGCATGCTGAAAATAGCCGATCTACAATGTCACAATACTCATTATCTGGCTCTCTCTCCTAGAATTGTTCTTTACATTTTCCTTAATGTATCTTGTCCATACATGAGCTATTATTGTTATTGACATAATTATTATTTCAATGAGTGTGTGCACTGTGCACTCATTTAAGATGCTTATTGCGACCATAGGTCGCAGATTACTATGAAAACCTGAAAAATCTGTCTGTCGCTCCGTCATGCACCCGCTGCCACCCTTAGATCTCTCCTGATATGTTGATCTGACCTAATCAAACCCTGTCACACTCAAGACACTGCCCCCGCTGCCACCCTTAGATCTCCATATATGGAGCTGATCTGTTCTGAATATTCCATATGTTGATCTGACCTCATCAAACCCTGTACACTCAAGACATGCTCCATATATGGCCAGTACAGAATTCATTCCATATTTTGATCTGAACCATTTTATTTATTTATTTTATAAATCAAATCAATCAATAAATGCTATATTGAAGAATTAACTTCATTAAAGGCCTTCAGTTTCTCCTGCAAGATGGCCCGAGATTCCACGGCTACCTCCTTGGGATCCATTTTCCAACGTTTCTCCTTTATGAAGATCTCGCACCGGTTCTGCAGAGCCAAGATAATGGTCAGATCGACATTTAAAGATATTTTCTTTCTTTAAAGATATCAACATCTTGTTTCCACCATTCCAGCACACATTCCATACAGAAAATGTGGCTACTATGCATACATGACAGGAGAACGGGATGTTTAAATATTCTGAAAATAACTGCATTCTCGTTTGGCTATTCTAGAGAAAGACATATTTAGAGTTGATATCACAGTGCGTGCTATCTCATACTGATGTCATATTGAAGTCAACGTGGAGCTCCATGTTTGAGCAAAAACAGAAGACACACATACAGAAGGCATGCACATGATGACAGCTCCTTTCTGCCCTGTCTCCCTCCCTCCCCTCTGCCTGACTGCCTCCACTCTTCCTGCTCCTGTTGACCAAAGACTGCACCCTGATGTGGCGCAACCATATACTGTAGTTGCTGACAATTTCAAAGTTTGATTGTGTCATACATGTTGTGGGTGTGAAGGTTTTCTATTTTATTTGAGATGGAAAAGGTATTTTTGTGCTGGGTTCATTATTTCAGAAGTGTAAAAAACAGTACCAGTAACTTATCACCAGTAGGTGGCGAAGTATCACCAGGGGAACGGAGTGTGTGAGGTGTGTCAAGTCTCATGTGGACTGATTGATTGATTTAAATATTTATTAACAGTTTGCAGAATTACAGTACATTTCAAGCACAACTCAATACAAAAGACTGTTAACTGTGAGTGGACGACCCAATAAAGCATTACACTTGTTTACAACACTTGTTCAATTCATCAAAAACATTTAGAGACATACAAATAGACACAGCCAAAGAATAGAACAGGAATTCATCATAAAGGAGGTAAAAAGGGAAAAGAAACATATACAGTGAAGGGGGAAACTTGTCCCCAACAAGTCCCTTGTTTGTGCCGAATCTGGGTTGTAGGCCTACATGGTTTGTTGAACTGAACTCTCATGTGATTTCTGAGAGTTTGTTCATTCATACCATGAAATGAAACACATGCTGCTGTGAGCATAATGCAGTGTGTGATACTGAGCATTTAATATCTATTTTTCAGGTGAGATGTTTATACTGGCATCTGGCAATTAATGCACATGCTGTAGGATTATGTTATTGGGATGATGTATGTCTGGATTGTATTTTAACTGTGTGTAACTTTGTTGTGGGACAAATATGTTAAGAGTCAGAGTGCAGAGTGAGGTGGAGTTAGCTTAGCAACTAGCATGGGGCCTAGTTTCTAGTAGCTGACAGGGCAATGGGCATTGAGTGAAGAGTTGTGCTAACAAATTTGGGTTGGAGGAGTAAGATGGATGTGATACTGTGATCTTATGTGAGAATGTGACATGTTACGGTATATGAATGTTGGATGTAAACAGGGAAGTGGGTTATTTTGGAAGAGACAGATAACTAATGTGAATTGTGAATATTTACTTACTGTGACCTGATTATTGATTATTGAATATTGAATAATGGTAATGTTTTGGGATTTGATTATTTGACTTTTATGTCATTGTGATTTCTGAGAGTTTGTTCATTCATACTATGAAACACATGCTGCTGTGAGCATAATGCAGTGTTTGATACTGAGCATTTAATATCTATTTTGCAGAAAAAGCAACAATGAAAACAAATGTGTAACACCAGTTGGAACCAGCATCTATCCTTCTTGGTCCCGTTACACTGACAGTCAGTCTAAAAGATTCTGTGACGTTTGTGGGCGACCCTGCTACACCAGGTCTGGAAGAGCTACCCATATACCCTGGACAGCCATCTTCTCACCCCATCAATACGGCCTGCTACAGTAGGTACAGAACACTACACTAGGGCAGCACTAGGACAGGATGTACTACATTCTACCCCCTTTAACGTCATGCCTAAGATTATTATTTTTTAAGTTGTCGAAATAATTGAGGTACAGTAATCGTGTACACCGTTAATTAAGTTGTTTTTATACTTTTATTCGTGTTGAAATAATATGGCAGTATGGCCGTATATTATTATCATCACACTGATGTTTATAACTTATGGAATCAACTATCAAGTAAACATTACCAAAATGCTTTTGGATGCTTAAATCTTTTAAGGGGTAAGGGTTAACATTCCAATGCCTTTTCAGTGCAAACAATAATAGATGATGAACCAGAAGTCCAAAATGATTCCTCTTTGAATAAATAAATCACTATGTTGTTGTCCTCCAGGTCAGCTTTACCACAGGGTTGAGTTTGAGGGAGAGATCTGCGTCCAGTGTCAATATTGCAAAAAACACTGGATTTGTGTTGTATAGTGAGTGGACTTTGCAGTTTACACAACAGCCGCCTACCTCTACTCTACAGTGGACACTGAGGCCCCTTCACCCAATGGGTCCAGGCAGCTATAGACTGCTGATGCAGTCTGACAGCGTGTCGCGGGTTCAACTCCCAACCCGATGATCTTTGCTGCGTCTCACTCCCCAACTCTCTCTCCACATTTCCTGTCAGACTACTGCATATACTAACAATATATATATTAGGTTTGGGACTGGGGTTATTATTATTATTTGTTTTAAACAGATTTTTGTATATAGTGAATGAATGAGTGAATTGTTTTGAGCAAAATGTCCCATTGCCTGCACTGTATGATGGGTACGCCTGCACTGGTATGATGGGTACGCCTGCACTGGTATGATGGGTACGCCTGCACTGGTATGATGGGTACGCCTGATGGGTACCCGGTGGGTATGATGGGTATGCCTGCAATTCGTCCAGTGAGAAAGTTTCCTTGGTGCAAAAACTAAGTGTGATTAAATTATTATTATTGTTTAAAATAAAAGAATGAAAGAAAAAAAAGGAAAAGGACAGATGGTATATTTCCTAAACACAATAATAGCAAACAATAATAATAATTTAAAAAGTATGTACGAACGAGCCTGCAATTGGGGCATGTTATGCAGGTCTTTGTCAACATTTCAACACAACACACACATTTTGCGCCTTCCTCAGGGGCAGGGACATTGGGATCTGTTCTAAGCAATGCAGTGAGTGAGTGTTTAGTGGAGTTTAGTCATGTCTGGGTTGAGGAGCGTTGTGCTGCTGTGGGGCTGTGTCTGCCTCTGGCTTCTCAGCGAGGTTCAAGGAGCTTTGGTTATCTCCCGCCATGATGCTGGCATACAGGTAACACTGCTTCTCTTCTCTTTCTGCTATTCTGTAGTTGTAGTTACATATCATAATCATAACAACAACACATTTAAATGCTTTTCATTTTAATTCAGTACTCTGTTTTCAGTCAACCTGTGGTTCCTTTTTAAACTCTCAATCTCAATGCTGCTTTGTCTTTAGTTCTCTTGAATGGCCCAATATGCTCCATGTAGGGAATGGGAATCACGAACTCTAATAATTAGAAAATCCAAATAGTTAACTCAGAGAACATACTGTATGTCCCTAAGCTTATCATTTCCCTTTACCCACGTTTTAGACCAAGAATTACAGTAGTATCAATGCTGATTGCATTGATATAAATAAAATTATAATTTCTCGTCCCTATGGCCATCTGTATACAATATTATACCATTTAGGACTGACCTAAGTTTTATGAAAAACTTCACATATATTTATTAAAAAAATACAAAAAATGTATGTTGCTATATACAGTACTGTACATGAACAAGAACCCCAAAAGGGGTTCCCGTCCTAAATAGAGCTTCTCAAACCTTGCCTGTGTTTAAATCACGTCTTAAAACTCACTTGTACTCTTTGGCATGAACATACTGATTAAGAGTTGCTGCTTCCTATGCTGCCCTTATGTATTGTTTTTTCTTTGATATTTTAGTATTTAGTAGCTGTACACAAAGAACTGTGTACAGTACTTTGTTTCAACTCTGTTGTATACAAATGTGCTTTATAAATAAAGTGGATTGGATTGGAATACATACACCTCATCTAATCACAGCTTTGTGTTCTTATACTCATATAAAACTCTTAACTGTACTGTATGTTTTATAAATTCTTATCTCTGTATGTCTTCTAATTTTACGTTACTGCATAGATCTTAATCAATCTTCTACTTTTTTACATTCTTCTCTTTCACACTGTGTATGCATGAATATAGTATGTGAGTGACTTGCATCGGTTTGTACCCTCTATATTTACCCTCTATATTTTCATTCCGCTTTCTTTGTGAATTCCAGGAGACACTGTATCCCACCAGGTTACTTAAGGTATAGTTAAATTAAATTATTTCCACACGCAAATTAACTCCTTCTTTTCCCTGCATGCAGTTCGAAGACTTTGTGAAAGCCTTGCAACCAATTTAGTTGGAATAAGTACTTCATGAAGTTGGAAACTCATGCACTGCTTACACATTTTGAACTTTTGACATCGTTATAAATCATCGTTATCATTAGAAACATAATTTCACTGTTTAGTCTGGGGGGGAAAATGGTACAACTAAATACTATTGTAATGGTACTAAATTATTCACAGTACTCACTTTAAGTGATTGAAGATGATCGCTTCAATGTAAACTTGGTAAAGTCCAAAGGTTAGACCTAAGTCATGTTTATCCCAGTAAATCAAATTACTATTATGATGAGTGTCTCTTCTTTTTATTGCAGAAAAGAAGTACAAACAACATAGAGGTAAGAAACAATATCCCGTCTGTTAATGAAAAAACCTAAAATAAAAAATACTGTCATTAGACTAGCCTGACTCCGCTGTAGATGTGGAATAGCAAAATGCTATTAGAGACTCCCCTAGTTGTGAAAGTGAGAATCAATCAAGTTTTTGAGAAAGAAAAAGTGTCTGTGGACAGTGCTGAACGTCAATGGACACATTCGGCACAAACAAGGGACTACATTCATTTCTCTCCTATGCCACCAAAATGTTGGAACGCCCAACAGTCATTAAGACATGCAAATCCCTTGACTCCTTCAAAACCGCTTTTAAAGGGCATCCACGGACGGCTGGAATTTTAAACTGGCCCCTGTAAATTCTGGATCCCCCCCCCCCACCCCTTTTTCCCTTCACTGTCTATGTTTTTTCCCTTTTTACCTCCTTTTATGATAATTTCCTGTTTTTGGCTATATAGAAGTATATGTCTCTAAATGTTCTGATGAATTGAAAATGGTGGACCGGAGTGTAATGCTTTATGGTGTCGTCCACAGCTAACAGTTTTTGTATTGAGCTGTGCTTGAAATGTGCTGTAATTCTGCAAACTGTTAATAGATATTTCAATCAATCAAACATACTGTACTTCTCTCTCTCAGGTGGAGGTGGACAGTGTGACAGTGGACTGTACCGTAGCATCTCGTTTCGCTCACACTGTCATGACCTCTACTGCTCTGAACAAGGCCAACTCCTCTCAGGAAATCTTCTTTGAGGTGGACCTGCCCAAGACCGCCTTCATCACCAACTTCAGCATGTCAGTTCCATCTCTCTATCACATCTTACTGTGTGTGTGTACCCTGTTTGTTTCCATATCTCCCTGACCATGCCTGCTTTTGGGATTTTATCTATTAGCGATATAAACCCATGTTGAGAACTCTTCCTGTTTGCTTTTCAGGGAAATTGATAATCAGATGTACGTTGGAGAGGTCAAAGAGAAGGAAAAAGCCAAGAAGCAGTATGAGAAAGCTGTCTCATCAGGACAGACTGCTGGACTGGTCAGGTAAGTCTCAGGACATGGTACTGGGAGAGGGGTGAAATAGCTATAGCAGATGACATATTGCTCTAGTCTCGGACATACTGGCAGTAGAAATAGAGTGCAAGAATGATCGGCCTCAAGCTCAACGCCAAGAAGAAGAGTATTGACAGTTAACACAGAGGGCGCAATTGCCTGAAATGCTCTGCAATGGGATGGAAATCTGACATGGAAGAACATCTCAAGAGGCGGCTGTTTGAGCTTCAGTCTAGTCAGTGCTGCTGTATGGGACCCAGACATGTACCCTCACAGCACAATAGGAAAAGGCCCGAAAAAGATTATACACAAGAATGCTACTAATGGCACATGTGTCATATGGACGGACCACATCAGAAATGTGGTGCTCATCGCTCAGGGGGCGCAGTGGTAAAAGTCCCTACCGATCACCAGGTTGTGGGTTCAAATCCATGTCCGTGTCATGCGTCTGTGCGAACACAATTGGAGTGTCTTTGGGGGAGGGAAGCCAGCCTCTTTGTCACTGCATGTATTCCTACAGGCTGGGGCGGCCCGTAGTAATACAGTTGGGAGGGAGGAGTAGGATGAAGGGTCCTCCTGGTGTGGGCTCGAGTCAGTAGGATACAACAGCGGTTACAACAAAGAAATGTGTGTGGGGAGGATTTATTTGGCATAACGACTAAATTAGTAAATTGTAGAGAAAAGGGAGGTAAAAATCATTGGCTACTCAACATTTTGGAGAAAAAAAAGGAACCTAACACGGGGGCCTAACATGGTCAGAGAGAGAATGATGAGGATGGCAGGGTATACTGCGTCAAGCACCCGGAACTAGTGGCAAGCAAAATGGCACCGTGGGAGCCTTCAGGGCACAGCCAGGAAAGGCAAGAAGCACCACCTATATAGATGCACTGTGGTGCGACAACATTGTAGACCCTGATGTTAGACGGTGTGGAGGGCAGCAATTCAGGAGTCCCAAGTCGGTGTTGGCTAGACCGCACTCTCACATCGCATGGTACAACTACATACAAATTCACAAACATATTTTATTTGTTATTTTTGTTTTGTCTGTGTTCTAGGGCCTCTGGAAGAAAAATGGAGAAGTTCACTGTGTCAGTAAACATTGCTCCCAATAGCAAAGTGAAATTCATTCTGACCTATGAGGAGCTTCTTATCAGGAAACTAGGCCAGTATGAGATTCTGACCCGGGTCAAACCCAAGCAGCTTGTCCGGAACTTTCAGGTGGATCTCCATGCATGCATGCACTTCACTCATTTTCAACCTTAACTTCTTATAACTGGTCGTCACTCGTCACCAATGCTCAAGATGCCACAATTTAGTACGCGTTGGTCTGGCGAGTGGGAGCCCCGGGTTCAATACCCGCTTCCGCGTAATGCTAAAATCTGGTGTAGTCGGCAGGACGTGGAGCTTGATATCCCCGCGTGAGGGACATGAGGGACATCGTGTGCTTGTTGTAGCCCCCAGCCAAGACCCAGACCGCAACAGCCCTGCCAATCGGGCTCAGCCCTATTGGCACGACAGGTTGCGCGTTGGTCTAGCGAATGGGAGCCCCGGGTTCAATCCCCACTTCCGTGTAATGCTACATGAGCATTAGTGAGGTCAGAGGACCAAGTATATGAATATAAATTGATAATGGCTGAAGTGGTCCTTTAATGAAAGGCTAATCTCACTTTGTGTATATTTGTGTCGTGTCTTTGCACAGATTGTGGCAGATATCTATGAGCCACAGGGTATTGAATATGTTGATGCCTATGGAACCTTCTTATCCAATGAGCTGCTCCCTCTGGTGGAGAAGACCGTCACAGACAAAAAGGTAGAGGGATAAAAATGGCTCAGTCTCAAGGTTCTTCGGACAGCTCGTTTCATTTATCTCTCAAGTTCATCTTTGTTTTAATTAAACTTTTTTTTTTAATCCATAAATACAAGGCATTTTGTACAGTAGAATGAAAAAGTAATGACCAGGTGGGGAACTCATTAAAATAAAGGCAATTATAACCCCTTATTTTTTTAAACATTACTACAGTGTTTCATGGATTTATTGAAGGAAACCTGCTGTTTACAATACTTTTTTCCAGCAACAACCATCGAAAAAGCACCTGTATGCGACCAAACACCTAAGACCACCCAGCAGTGCTTCTACCTGTTGTCTTCTATTAGACGTGTCAGATGTAAGTTTGCACTAAAGTGAATGTATTGTATTCGTCTTTCAGGCACACATCTCCTTCTCACCAACACTGGAGCAGCAGAGGACGTGTCCAGACTGTGATGGAACTCTGATTGATGGAGATTTCATCATCAAGTATGATGTGAAACGGGCCACGAGCCTAGGGGACGTTCAGGTCAGATGTCTCTTATATCTATTTTAATCTTTTTAAAGTGTGCTGCTGTGTGCTTGATTGCAGCCTAATTGTTTTCGTTCTGTGGATCATACAGAGTTTCCCTGGGGTATGAAAGGTGCTGTGTGAATGAGGTTGCCTTAATTGCCTTGTCACAGGGGTAAACAATAGGCCTATAAATGGACCGGTGCCCCGGATGTACTTTTAAACCTTCAGGGCCACCAAAACACACCAAGCACTTGCCCAGTGGGGCCAGTGAAAATAATGCCTTGAAAGTAAAAACATTAACATCAGATTTGTATCAGATCCTGTGTCTGTGAGACATGACCTTTGACATATAAATGTCTCAATAGAAGAGCAGGGAGGAAGACAACCATTCCAATTTTAGAGGTATATTGTATTAACATACTCTGAAGAAGGCAGTTTGTCTGTCCAAAACATTGGTCTCATCTCTGTGTCCACAATTAAACTTTTTTCATCATTAGTATTTTTCCCGAGCACAAGCATACTCTACCATACAGATTGGACCAAATAAGATTGTATTAAAAATGCCACTTTCTGCAAACTAGACTCACAAACTATAGGTTGCAGAGTTGACTTGACTGAAATGAACATAATGCAAAGCATGTCCTCCTGACACTCATGCTGCAAAGAAGCTGTTGACCAAAGATTTTATTAATAGTCACATATTATCCTTCGCTTCTGTCACTGCTTTCTGAGTATACAGTAGATTTGTCTTTTTTCCCCCTCAGATTGTGAATGGATACTTTGTCCACTTCTTTGCACCTCCTGACTTAGCCAGAGTTCCAAAGAATGTGGTGTTTGTGATTGACATCAGTGGATCCATGAGTGGAACTAATATAAGGCAGGTGAGAAAGTGTCCATGCAGTATGTGAAACACTGACAGTGAGTGGGTGAAATAAAAAACTACAGTATGTCTCCAGTATATTTGTTTATGCATGACCTCTATATCTTGTTATACTTGTGCAGACGCGTGAGGCATTGCTGTCCATTCTTCAGGACCTGCATGAGGACGACTACTTTGCTATCATCCTGTTTGACAATAAGATTCAACCCTGGAAAGATTCTCTTATTAAGGCCAGCAAGGAAAATGTGGAAGAAGCCCTGACATTCACCAGAGGGATCGAAACAGATGGATGTAAGCATCAGAATAAGTCACATCTTGGATGCTGCACTAATGATTTCTACAGGTTGGTCGGGGTGCATGTTCTTTGGAGTGTGGCACTAGGAAGAATAGCCCATCAACACCTACATGAGTGCTACAGCCTACTGTAACACTCTCAGGTGAAAATAAGCGGCATTGATTGATGTCACATGCATGGCTCGGAGTCGTCTGTGCTAGGAGGACCAACTGTAGCAGTAGCAGTGACTACAGAGGGAATTGGGAATTATCATAATTTAATTGGGAGAGAAAAAAGCATGCTACAGTCTAGGCCTACGTCCTCCCAGTGAAGCTCATCACATGCAGGTTTAACGGTGATTTCATGTGACGAGTCATACCAAAGCCTACACGGGCTGTGATTGGCCAGTCGCTGTGATTGACAGCCTAAACCTAACCCTAACCTTATAACCTCAGTAAAACTAACCTAACCATTGACCTCCAGTAACCTTACCCCAGAGGTAACTAGATTAAGACAAACTAAATATAAATATAAGATTTAGAAACTTTTAGTGTTTCTAGTAAGACTAAATCATAATTGCCCAGACTCTTCTTCAACAAAGATGGCGAAAGCAAACATTCTTTGTTCTGTACCAATGGTATGGTACAAAACACTGAAGTCCTTAAACCAGAAACTTAACCTCAGTAAAACTATACCTAAACCTAACTATTGACCTCCACTCCAGTAACCTTATACCCCAGGGCACATAGGTAACTAGATTAAGACAGACTAAATCTAAATATAAGATTTATAAACTTTTAGTGTTTTAGTAAGACTAAATCATAATTGCCCAGACTCTTCTTCAACAAAGATGGCGAAAGCAAACATTCTTTGTTCTGTACTTGACTTGCCCGGGGGCGTGGTTAATGGTTATAACTAAGCACAACCTGTGCTGTGTAGAAATAGTATGTCGGGGTTCCAACACCATGCAGTCTGAAGACCAACCAGTAGGGGTCAGCAGTGACAAGATTGCACATGCAAGTGTGCATGTGTGGAAATACATTAGGGAGGAAAAGGGAAAATACTTATTTTGTCCTTTTGAAATTTAATATCATTGTACTGTACACAGTTCACTGTATGTGTTCCCCTTCCAGTGACCAATATTAATGATGCTGCATTGGCTGCTATAAACATGCTGGTGAAAGACAGACAAGACAACATCCTCCCCGAAAGGAGTTTCGACATGATTATCTTCATGACTGATGGAATGCCAAACGAAGGTGAGCTAAAATCTTGAAATATAATACATTTAAAGGACTAACCTGTATCTTAAGCCTTGCCATTGAAGGAGGTGTAATAATACTATAACATTTAGAAAACTGTCTCTTGTGTTTGTCTGTATAGTTCTTCTTTTTTTTATCTCACTGGGTTGGCCAATTCATTTGAAAGAATACAAGAGCATTGAGCATTGGCTTAACTAAAGAGTGACAAAGCTGACTTGGGGCACATTATCCCTGAGTATCTAGGCTATAATAGAGTATCTAGGCTATAATAGATATATATATATCTAATATATATATAAATAGGCTGTATTTACTGTATATTGAACGGATTTAGTGAGCCTTGAAACAAATATTTCTGGTAACGTTGTATTTAACTATACAATTGTAAACATAAATTATGTGTTTATATACTCTCTACTCACTTTTGCTTTTGGAAATGCATGTAAGCTATTAATGACCAATACCATATTTGCAAATAATTATGTGGGAGCTAACCTCCTGTAATGTATTGTGAGAAATGTCCTAATATATTAGTTACATGATGGAAGGTACCATTGTACTATACATGTTGTTTGTTTGTGTTAGTTATACTGTATAGTGTATATGTAACATGCAGTATATGTACCGTATATTTACATACAGGAGAATCGCACATCCCAACAATCCAAGAAAATGTCCGTAAAGCTATTGACGGAGGAATGTCTCTCTTCTGTCTGGGATTTGGAGATGATGTGGATTACTCCTTTCTGGATGTGATGGCACAACAAAACAAGGGACTGGCCCGCAGAATCTATGAGGACTCAGATGCGACCGCCCAACTCGAGGTGCAGTAAGGGAGGGTGTGATATAGGATTTATGATATGGCATGTGAAATGGGGTATAGGTATGATACAGTATGTGATAGGACGCAGCTATTAAAGTTATGTCAGTCATTTTAAGCAGGTAGAAGGTAACATACTATACTAATACAAATGCAATAAATAGATGCTGCCGACTGAATTTAATAGATCAACGGTCTCAGAAACGCAGAGGTGGTTATAAAAAAGAGAAAAGGTCAAAAGTACACACTGTACAGATGAAGATTTTAAGTTACAGGCCCGGGCGGCTGGTGTAGCCGTCTGCACCTTGGCTGGTAATCCAGTCCGGCAGTGTGCCGCGGGTTCGACTCCCGGTCCCGACAGCCTTTACTGCGTGTCACCCCCCCATCTCTCTCCCCATTTCCTGTCAGCCTACTGTATACCTATCCCTCTATGTTGCGCTGCGTTATCTCATTAAGATCGGCTACTTTCGCCATTTGTGAGGACACACACATGCGTTATTATGTGGTGGAGCCGCAGAGAAAATTGTTATTATGAGGGTCGGCTTGGCACTTTTTGGCACATTTTGTTGCCCCCCTCGCAGTGCGTATTGCACGTATTTAGCAGCATGTTTACCAACATTATATTCTTTATTTATCGCTTGTACGTGCATGTGTATGCTCGGAGGTATATATACTGACGTAATTAAGATATGTTTCCATGTCGGGTTATAACTGGCTGTTGATGGTGACCTAATTAGGATTAAAGTTATGTCTGTATGTATACATATATGTAATCTGAAAACTATCTTTAATTACGTCACCATCCAAAGCCAGTTATACCCCGGCATTGATACATATCTTCATTACGTCACCCTCAACATCAGTATATATACACCTCCGAGCATACGCACATAAAAGCCAGCCAACCACAGTATAGTACTTTCAACTTACAACTTACATACATGTATACATACATACGTTACCTGTTACCCAACCAATATTGAAACATATCGTAATTACTTCACCATTGACAGCCAGTTATAACCCGACTTCATTATTTAATTCCAATGTTTTACAGAGAGGCTGAGATTTGAAAGTTTGTAGCGGTCGACAGTACTTGCGCACTCTGCTTGCGCACTAGTAGGCCATTTATAGCCTACTTGTGTGCAACACGCAAGTAGGCACTTGACAGAGTGCAGTTCTAGTTAATACTCTTTTCCCAGGGTTTCTATGAGGAGGTGGCCAGTACTCTACTCTTAGAGGTGGACCTTCGTTACCCTGACAACACAGTGGATCTGCTGACCAAAAACCACTTTACTCAGCTGTTCAACGGCTCCGAGATTGTGGTGGCTGGACGACTGAGTGACAATGACATGGATAACTTCATGGTGGAGGTGTTCGCCAAGGGGGTGAGACAGAGGAGTTGTAGTGTCTTTACTTTAGCTGAAAAAGAACGGTATAGCTGTTTACTCTCTTCTCTTTCTCTAGCCTAAAGAAGACTTCCAAGTGCAGGGCCAGGCAACCTCTGTAGATTGGAACGTTATCTACCCAGAGAAGGAATACATCTTTGGGGATTTCACAGAACGTCTGTGGGCCTACATCACCATCCAACAGCTACTGAAACAGAGGTCTGTTTTAATCATCTCAAGCTGCTCTGTCATGAATACTGTTGTTTTTTACCAGCTGCTTTAGCAAGCTGGTTAGACAACGATCATGAAATGTACACGACCACTTCGCCAGCTAGTCGACTCCAGGGTTGCCAAGTCCGCTTATTTACAGCAAAACTTGGATTGTTTTTTTCCCACAGTTGCTTGCCTGGTTTTTGGAGGTTGGCTAGCTTATTTCTGTCACGACATGTCAGTTGCAACACTGGCAACCCATTCTCTAGACGAGCGGAGTGAGAAGAAAATGAATCTGCAATGTGCAGAATGACAGGCAACGCTGAAGCCAAGCGGCACAACAAGCGTGAAATAATATAGAATATATATAGGTCCAGTACTGGTTGATGTGTTTGTAAAGCGTTATACTAGTAGTAGTCTACTAGTGTTAAGTGTAGTAGTTAGACTTACGCCGAAGTCCGGACTTCACTCGCTCATCCCCTGGTTTACGTCAGTTTTTCTCTATGGAGAATACATGGGGTCATCTTAAATCGTCTCATATAACAATTGTGGTAAAAAAAAAAAGAACTGTCTCGTTTGTTTGGTTTTTCAGTAAGTCTGGTACTGCAGAGGAAAAAGGCAATGCCACAGCCAAGGCTCTTGAAATGTCCCTGAAGTACAATTTTGTCACTCCACTGACCTCCATGGTGGTCACCAAGCCTCAGACTGAGGATGGCGAAAGTGATTCCCTCATCGCTGACAAGCTAACTGAGGGTAGGGCAGATGGAATGGGAAGGAAAAAAGTGTGACACTTGACTGTGGTCTTGTGTCCGTTATAAGCTCCTGAATCCATACGTTGTCATCTTCTAATATATTTTCACTATTACTTTTCTACAGAGCAACGACAAATGGAAGAGAGACGGAGAGGTAAAACATTACATTTTCACCCTACCCAATAGAATAATTAAGTTTAGGTTTATACTTCCATTAGTATTTATTTTTGAGGGGTGCTAGCCCCTCCAACATCTGGCTTTCAGAAATTATGTCATGGGGAAGCCAAGTCTATGGACTTTAAATGTTTTAATGTTTGCTCAACAAACAGCACCCCAAAAAGGACCCCAGCCAAATCTATGGACTTTTGTTGTATGATGTTTGTTTAAAGAAGTGAGGAGCACCTCACTTCACACAAGTGTGATTTTTAATCAGGATACCTTTTTGTGTATAACCAGGTTCATATGGACATTATACGAGCTATTCATCAGGTTCTGCTCCAACGTATTTTGGTAAATACTCCAAAAGTGCTAACATATAACTCAGCTTCAGATATTTTCAGCTGAGTGTCCAATATTAAATGAGCTCTCACCTTCATAATGTTATTTCAGTGGATGGAGATCCTCATTTCATGATAGAGCTTCCACAGAGACATGATGCACTGTGCTTCAATATCAATGACATACCAGGCACTGTCTTCAACCTGGTTAGAGACACAACCACAGGTGATTCAAATATTATCTTTTTGTTTAATTATTCATGTTGTCAGAGCCTTACGATTTGGACATAATATTTATGTCCTTTGAATATACTCATATTATTATCAATACATCCGAATAGTGTTTTTTGTTTTTGTTATTTTGTATGAGGAACCTTTAATTATATATAATAGCTTTCATTACTTGCGCATGCAAGTAATGTTGTTTGTCCAGTGCTCCGATGTGTATGTCCGTGGCGTAATGATTAATTTGTGCTTGATATGGTATTGGTTTCAGATTACATACTGTACATGTATACATACTAGGGGCATTACCTTTAATCCACCCAACACTGAAACATATCATTATTACGTCACCACTGATGCGTATATATCTTCATTACGTCATACGCAGCTACGGACATACGCATCAAACGACCCAAGTAACCACAGTATACTGCTAACCAAATTACATATACATGTATAGAGGCATTACCTTTAATCCACCCGACACTGAAACATATCTTTATTACGTCACCATAATCTGAAACCTTATTTATTACCTTTATTACAATTTACATATACATACATACCTGCTAGCTAACCAATATTGAAATATATCATAATTACATCACCATTGACGGCTTTAATTCCAATGTTTTACAGAGAGGCTGAGCTTTGAAAGTTCGTAGTGGTTGACAGTACTTGCGCACTCTGCTTGCGCACTAGTAGATCATGTATGGCCTACTTTTGTGTGCAACAAGCAAGTAGGCACTCGACAGAGTGCAGTTCTAGTTTTAATCTGTGCTTTGTGAGTGACTGAATTGTTTCGCTTCCTTAGGCATTTTAGTCAATGGTCAGACTATTGGAGATAAAAAAGTTGCACTCGATGGAAAAATCAACACCTACTTTGGACGTTTCGGCATTATTCACAAAACCCTCGGGGTGAGACTGGAGGTGACCACTGAAGACATCTCTGTGTTACAAGATGGACAACGTGTTAAGTTACTGTGGTCAGATAAAGCTGCCCTCAAAGGACCCAAGTAAGTTATAGCATGCGAGAGTACCGTCTCACTCAATGACAAAAAAGCCAATACACATTAATGATATTTAAATATTTAGGCTGAATTACTGTGCCAAATGTTGCCTTTACCCAAGTCCTCATTTTTGTGTCACTAAAATCTGTCCAGGTTTTATTTTTGACGGGCACTAGCCCCTCCTACAGTATATAGAGCTTTTGTCCCCACAAAATGTCTGCAACACAAACATTAAATGCCATTGACAATGAAGGGAAAATGTACGTCATCTTGTCCCCACACGTCTCATATTTGTCATTGACAATGAAAGGAGAATTTACCGGTAGGTAAAATGTCCGCCAAATATGATGTAGATTTGTGGCAACAGGCATTCTAATTGGCCAGTATGAGATGACGCATGATGCTGTACGATGATACGAGCGCCCCTCACTTCACACAGGTGTGATTTTCTTTTACAACAAATTCCTTAAAATGTCTGGGTTTTGCTACCACAGACCATTAAGCATACACTGTACATTTACACTACACTTTGACGGCTTCGTTCATAAATACGTTCTGAGAGTGCTTGGAACGCACTCTAGGTACTCTCTGGTCATTCATAAATTCAGGTGAAGTATCAAAGATTCTCATAACATAGTTCGAACACACCCATTGTAGAAGTTTATGTTGCATGCATGATGTAACTGCGTGGCTGCGGCTTCTTCACTCAGATCAAAATATGCACTGAGCTTAATGCACTGAGCTAGCTCTGCCTCTGACATTGAATACAAATGCCAGCAGGCTATCTCACTTTTTCTTTTTGTTAAAATTACAATTATTATTGTTATTTATATTATTATATTGCTACATCGCTATGTATTCGTACAGAAGAGGCATACTTTGAAGGAATATACAAGATTTATGAATCTTTATGAAGCATTTATGAAGCACTCTACAGTACCTCTGTGAGGTTAGATGTAGTTGCTGGGTTAGTGTCGTGATCTTCATATATGGAGATCCAGGTGATTATAGTCAGCTCTACATATGGAGATCTATGGGTTGTACCAACTTGGTTCATTTGCAAGTGTGTCTTTTATGGACATTCCCATATATGTTATTATATATATTGATGACATCAGATGCCAATACAGAATTCTGGCCAAACAGTATATGGAGCGTGTCAGCGAGGCGTGACTGACGGACTGACTGACGGGAGATGCAGGTTTTCATAGTAAACTGCGACCTACAGTCGCCATCAACATTCCCTCTCCCCTTTCTCCTCCCTATCTCCTCACTACCTTTGTTCTCTCTGCCCTTTGCACCTCCCTTGCAGTATGGATCTTCTGTTGACGAAAGACTGCACCCTGACAGTCAGTCTAAAAGATTCTGTGACGTTTGTAGTCCTGCTACACCGAGTCTGGAAGAGTCACCCATACCATCAAGACTACCTGGGCTTCTACACCCTGGACAGCCACCTTCTCTCTCCATCTGTTCACGGCCTGCTAGGTACAGAACATCACAGATCACACTAGGGGAAGCAGGACAGAATCACACATATATTAATAACATCTAATCTATCCTCCTTCCCATCAAAACACACCGACTAGGATACAAGAAGAAGATGCCCAAAATTGACCCCCTTTTACGTACAGTGTTTGTGTAGTTAGTTGTTTTTCAACCTTATTCATGTTGCAACGTGGCAGTATTACTTTATAATTTACATGTGGAATGGGCTACACTAGGGTTAACTTGCCAATGTAGTTTCAGTGCAGATTAAGAGAATAAACTGAAATCCAGAATGATTCCCTTTTAAATAAATTACAATGGTGGGCTCTTCCAGGTCAGTTCTACCATGGGGTTGAGTTTGAGGTGGGAGATCTGCGTCCAGGAGAGGTCCCTGAAAAACCTGATGCCACCATGTATGTGAAGGGACAGGAGCTCAATGTGACCAGGTACACATGATTGTCTCATCCTATATAGGATATAGCATATAAGATCTGGTACAGATACAAGTGCATGTTTGTGTTTCAATGTACTGTACAGGTTTATATATACAGTTGATATAATGTCTTTCTCTTTGGTCCACAGAGGCTGGCAGAAGGACTATAGGAAGGATGTGAAGAATGGAGAAAATATTCCCTGCTGGTTCATTCATAGTAATGGAACAGGCCTGATAGATGGAGATGCCTCAGATTACATTGTGTCTGGCCTGTTTAAGACTTACTGATAATAGTGTGAATAACAGGACTCACCAGGTTCCAAATTCATAGAACAAATGTTCATGGTTATATCATTATTTAATTGGATGGAACATTCTATACTTACGTAAACTGCAATCGTACACTAATAAAACAAAATGAGCGGCTATGCACAGCTTTGTGTGATCTGCATGAGCACAAGTGTGATTTTTATTTTGGCGTCAAAGAGCACATAATGGTCCCTGGACTGGGCTTTGAATACCACTGTAACAGTGACATGCAGCAAATGTTCCGGCCAGTCAGGAATCGACTAGATACTTGGGTGGGTGACGTGACATGGTGTCCCTGGCTGTCCTCAGTGTCACTCATGTATAAATAAAACATATATTTGTCAAAAACCTTCTGAATATTGTGCAGGACATTATGCTCCATGTGAACATACTCAAGATTAAAACATTTCATTCCTCATTTCTTCAGAATTTTCAACCAAACACAGCAAAAATCATATGGTGCGACTGTCCCGGCCTTGTTTCTCAAAGTAGGAACTTAAATAAAACTAAGGAAAAAAAAGCTAAAATTATTTTAAAAATTCCATAAATATAATATAGATGTCTATTTGTGAGCCTAATCTTTTCAAAGTCCAAGCATAATGTTTTCAGTCATTTCTGATCAAAAATATTTTGTCCCCCAAACCAAAATCATATTGTGTGACACCATTTTGGGACATTTCAACAGGCAATTGTTTGGACACCCATTGGGATAGAGAGGTACTTCTTCAGTAAGGCTGTTCAGCACTTGCATTACAATAGCATGACAGGTGTCTGTGGTGAATTATCATTTTAACCTTTTCATGAAATACGATCTTGTTGGAACGCTGACCAATGCGACTCTTCCAAGTGTCTGTGGGTGTGACACCTTTTTCATTAAAAAAGCTAAAGGTATTAGATTTTTTGGTCATAATTACATGTAAATCTATGTTGCTTTGTTATAGCTAGCATGTTGTTAGCATGCTAACGTGTAGCTAGTAGCCTCAATGTTATGTTAAGTGCAGAAAACGTAATATGGTGTGACACTTTATCATAATGGTGTGACTGTTTTCCTGTCACGCCATATGAGTTTTTTGTCACACCATATGGTACAAACTGTATTTTCCTACAGATATAACAATAAATAACAAAGTCCCATGCTTCTTTTGTCCATTTAAACATTTGTTTTAAACATTTTCACCTAAAATCTGCAACTATCCACAATAAATTGTGTTTAATTTCGTTTTATTCAGTCATTGCCATGTTATTCAATGTTAAAGCAATTTTCCTGTTGCTGTTTTTCCTGAGTAATTGTTAAATCAATCTGTAAAGTTCAGTACTCACTAATAAGTAGGTTAAAACACAGTTTGCTTTGAAAAATGAAGATATGATCATACGGTGTGACACTAAATAATTTGGTGTGACGTTCCAAATAGTGAAAAAAATCATACCTTTATTAATGATGAAACCATTAATGTTCATGGATTACATAGCAAATAGTCTAAGGAAGAGTCACAAATATTTGTGTAATTTTAGAGAAAGTTTTGTCACAATAAATACAAAATATATTGAAAGACCGATAACATGGGCCTCACATTGAGTGTTGATTACGGAAATAATATACAGATTTAATACATTTTCACAAAACTATAGTGGATTACAGGTTAGTTATGATAAAAGACTTTGATAAAGTGAGCAACTTAAGAAAGGTGTACTCCATTTTCATTTTATAAACAATTATTGTCATGTCACACCATATGACGATTTTAGGCACAAGTACAACAACATGCTGAATAAACTCTGATTCCAATAAAATATCTAAAAACAAAATATGTTTCCATAAAGATGAGAGTGAGTAGAACAAAAGTAAATCATTTATATTCCTGTTATTTAAAGGTTTTTAAAAAACACTTTTTTTGGGGTGTCACGTCACTGACCCACTTGCTGCCATGCATGCCTGAGGAATGTGGAACGCGTCCTACCCATTCGGCTGTTGGGTTGCCCCAGATCACATTTTTTTCCACCAATGCTTTCAAGTGTTCTTCAAAGCCTATGATGTGAATGTATGTGAATTGTAGATTATAATTTTTGAAAAGGAATGGTTGGAGTATGGTAATAACAAATATAAATGGCAGTTACAAAACCAAAGTCTACCTTACTAGTTTTTACTTCACAGGAAAACACCCTACTTACAACATTCAGTCAATAATAACCATTTTTTGAGGGCTAGCCCCTCCTATATACTGCTTTTGTCCCCACACATCTCAAGATTTGCCATTGACAATGAAAAAATTAGGTCAAATGTCCGCTAAATCTTGTCCCCACACGTCTCAAGATTTGCCATTGACAATGAACGGATAAATTAGGTCAAAATTCCGCTAAATATGACGTAAATTAAACATCAAAACATTAAACACCATTGAGATTGAAGAGAAAATGTACGTCATATTTAAACGAGCAAATCAGCTAACCACAGGCAACAGGCATTCTGAATGGCCAGTACGAGATGATGTATGATGATGTACGATGATAAGGGCGCAACTCACTTCACACACAGGTGTGATTTTTACCATAAATCTACTGTATATAGCCTACGTATATGATATATCCTTATATACAGATGGGCAGAACTTCATGGAACGTGGTGAGATAAGCAGGTTGATCATGAGATGATTGACTTCTGAATAGGTCAAATGTCAAAGTCACAATCAAGTTCATGGTCAACATTTTGTGAACATGTACATTTTAATTTGCTAAATATTTCTCTATGAAGGAATTCATTGAATTCAATTCAAATTTAATGTAATTATTCAAGAGACAGACTGAACTATATGCATATTTGCTTTAACAAGATGGTTAGAGGGCTTGATTTCTGGTTATATAAATATTTTAACTATAATCATGGACTTTTAAAAGTGAAATATATGTATATTCTATTTGGCATCACTCAGAGGAGGGTTAAAATAAGTCTTTATAAGAGGGTTTATAAGCCTAATTTGGCATTTAAAGCTAAGCCAGTTGTCCTGTCCAGAACTAGCACAAAAGCCTCTTCCCAAGCTCTGGACCACCCCTATATCTCCATATATGGAGCTGGACTGTTCTGACATTGCAACACTTCATATTTGGGCATGCCTGAGCCTGACACAGAACTCCATATATAGGAAAAAGAGACAGACTTCAGAGAGATACAGAAATCTTCATATATGGGCATAAAAGGGACACAGACAAGATGGGTGTAACGGGTACTCTGACACGGGTACAACGGGTATTGCATAGCGTGATAGCCGGGTGGGGCTTGGATCGCCAACTTCACGGGCACTACCACAGGGAGTGCAGTGCCCTGTGTCGAGTCGGTCGGATAGCCGGTTGTCTGTAACCAGGACAGAATCCTCTGCCCTGGCTCTGGACCTGATCACCCTATATCTCCATATATGGAGCTGGCATGTTCTGACTTCATATTTTGGCATGCCTGACACAGAACTCTATATAGGAATAAAGGGACACAGAGACAGATACAGAAATCTCCATATATGGGCATAAAAGGGACATAGATGGTGGAACGGGTATTCTGAGTCTCTGACATGGGTACAACGGGTATTGCACAGCTGAGTGGGGCATGGATCTGATCTCCATTCTCCAACATCCATCGGACTCTGTCCTCTACAGCCGAGCACCGGTCTAGTATTATACAGTAGATAATAATAAATTGGTAAAACCGCTCAAGAAAGACACTTTGCTGTTGTTTGTCTGGACTCTTCACCTGTGACCAATCCGGTGTGGTTCAACAAGCCGTTTGTTTAAGAGGATTTAAGAGGACTTTTAATTTTTTTTAATAATCTCCACCAATAGCCTGCAGGCCAAAGGAAAAGGGGGGTATTGTCTTTTGTATGCACATATATTTGGCATTGGGCCTCCGCCTTGTTCTTCTCTTGCATCTGCATGTTAAGAAACCAATCAATCACTGAATCACCACAAAGGTTGTTGCACATGACACTGGGCTTGACTTTCAACAACAGTAGTAGTAGTAGAGGCCGAGGGGGCACTTTGGAGTGTTTTCGTTGACTCCCCCTTTTCTCTTTCGCTGGCCAACTGACGCTGCATGTTCAGGGCAAATTCCATCAATTCCTCATGTGACACTCGCAAGTGACATGGCCCCTGGGACATGTTGTATGTCTTCACTGTGTATGGAAGACTGGGGTACATCATGTGACCTTCCATGGGCAGGGAGGAGATGAGGGCCTGGCTCTGTTGTTGTACCTGCAGCCTGCTGCTCTCCATGGTGGAGGTTGTGGGCCGCATGAACTGGGCATTGCTGCTGCTGCTGGTGGTAGTTGTTCCTGGTAGGCTGGTCACGTTGTTGAAAGATGGTTTCGATTCGTCATTGGTGTTGCCCAGGCTGTCCGACTCAGACGCTTGGAAGGTGAGGTCCATCTCTTCCTTGTAGCATGCAGCAGCTGTGGCGCTCACATCCGTGGGCTCATCATGGGGTGGTGTTGTTGAGTTCAGCGGTGATTTGAGACAGGATTGAATCAGGTCTTTGCCTGCCTCACTAGTGAACATGGGCTGGAGCTTGTCCGTGGCAAATTTGTAGAGGTGTCCCGTTTCACTGGCCACTAGCAAGAGAACCTGGGATCCTGTCAGAGTGAATAGCTGTTTGACCTTGTTTATAATGCCATTTTTGCGCTTGCTGAAGGTTTTGCGTCGCTTTAACGTGTTCTCAATGAATTCATATTCTATCTTTACACGGCCGCGTGTCTTCTTAGGTTTTTGCAGTGGGACGGCTGCACCGGCCTCCTTCTTCAGCTGCCCTGCCTCAAGCTTCACCCCTCCTCTCATCCTCTTGCTGCTGTCTCCAGTTAAATCCATGGAGTCATATTCATCTGCTGTAGCCTACAGGTGGAATAATGTCCTGAGTCTCTGCATGAAGTGCCTGTGATCTGCATGCCTTTATGGGGCCACATTCTGCAACGTCACCTCCACGTCACACTCTGTAAGTTCTGATTTGTTTATGATGAGTCATCATGACCATATGTAGTATGTATGATGTGTGGTGACACGCGCAACCATAGCAACCAGCTAGCAACACGTGCGACGCAACTGCTGTCAAACGGGAACGAAAACAAACCCCACGTGCATGGCGCGGATCCCGGTCGGTAACGTGACGTCACCACTACGTGTGAAATTCCATACAAACATAGCCTATTATGTACAATGGGAAATTAGCATTGAGAATGTTATAGTAGCTGCTACGCCTATACGCAATTAAGGCTGGGAACGATGTGTAGGCCTATTAAACATATCTGAATTAGAATGTAGTTGAAACTGCATGATATGCAGTCTTGTCAGTCAGTAAGGTGATGGCAATTGGCAACATAATGGTATATGTAGTGTGTCTGCTTTGTCACAAGATGGTGGACTTTCCTAACATTCCATGGCACAAGACAGTTTTCGACAATGGATGGATCATATGGATGGGTGCTTAATGTGTAAAGTTAACTATACAGAGGAGAGGAGATGTCCACCGTCCATCACTATTTATCTATTAGACGTATGTTTCCAAATAGACCTATAGCTGCTTCAAATTGCAGCCCGGTTCCTTTTAAAAGTCATTTTGATGGTCTCTGACTCTGTTTGAGAAAACACTCATGCATAAACCGTCCGTAAATCATGCTAACAAATGCTCTGTTTCCATTGTGACTGCCCGTTACCCGTACAGCAAAGAGCAAACACAATGTGCGTTTATGAGAGGTGAACTGAAAATGAAAGCAAAAGATGCTCAATGCTGGCATACAGTTGTTTAGGTGTCACACAATGAGGAAACTGCTGGCCGGGAAGAAAACTACGTTTCCCACAGTGCACCGCGCGTTCTAGTGACATCCACGCTGTGCTCCGCCACTGCGGTTGTTGTCGTTTTGACTGGTGGGACCTTAATGGTTCTATCAGAATCGTGAAAACGGTGGAATAACCGTCGCCAAAGGGAACATTCACACAGTGGAACCGATCTCTGGGTGCTTATTGACTACCCGGAATCACCGACAAGTCGAGGTTTTTGACCAGCCGTCGCATTTTCGGTGACTTTAATCGCCATGTTATCCTCGATTCCTGGCAGGCTGTTTGTGCGAAGGTCGCGCAGCCTGTCACCGTGCAGCCGCGTCCTCCAGACGGGCACGGGCGACGCTATCGCAGCGAGCCGCACAGAGATGAACCTGGGCCGTCACCACGCCGCCGTGCTCACCGGCGGGTCCTCCCGGGGCTCCAGAAAGGGTATTTTAGCCGAAGAGGCTAACAACAAACGTCCCACTATGACGAGCCAGCCGACGGTGCAGTACCACCACCTGGCCCCTAGGTGGCTCTCCAATCTCGAGAACCGCCGTGGTTCATGGGCGGCCATGGCCAGCAGAGGGCACAATAACAACCTGTACTGGGACGCAGAAGGAGGAAGAGGAGGAGGAGGAGGAGGAGGAGGAGGAGGAGGAGGAGGAGGAGGAGAGAGGGGAAGGAGTGGATATAGAGGAGTTGCATCTGCTGGCGTTCTGTCTGCTGCTGCTGTGGCCTTCTGCCTGAAGAAAGACTCTGACAACAAAGGTAGACCAAATCAAACCCCGGCCCCCACCAGTTTTGTTTGTATAGGCCTGTGACAAAAGTGACAATTCAATTTAAGGACTTTTAACTAAGACTATGTTAATACCTAATAAAAGACTATTACTGCATCAAGTAACAAGTTATCAACAAAGTGTAGCCTACTACAAATAGGCTACTGATCAAACATTGGCCAAATAGTCAAATAATAAAGGAAGGATGCCAACATAGTTAAAATAGACAATCTACAAGATCACAACGTTGTCAGCTCGTAGATGTGCTATTAGTATTTGCACAATGTTTATCTGGAACCACGTAAAACTAAATGTAATGCATGCCTCAACTTCTATATAATTCTATAATAAGTGCTTGTCCATAAGGTATGATTATTTTGGGGTGTCACGACCTGAAAAGGTTGAGAACCACATCGATCCCCATAAGTTATGTTGTAATGGGGACTCTTACAGTCCATTTGGTTCCATTTTGCACACTTTCAGAGTTACAGACCTATTCATATAAGTCTGGATTTCTTTGAGGGGCACTAGCCCCTCCTATACACAGGTTTCATGTAAAGTGCGTTACAAATAAATTGTAATATATTATTGTTGTTGTTATTATTAGTCCTGTAACGATCAATAATTTAGCGCCCGGGCTCCCTCAAACCCCCTCACGGACCCCTGGATGTCCCTGAACCACACTTTGAGAACCACACTTGTGTTTGGGCATGTATTTAAAATCTACCCTGACAAATGTATTATACCAGCATATATCAGATTAAAACTTTTATCAATTTGTGTGATATCATATAACTAACTGCAATTCAATCTACACACAAGCATGTGATTCTAACATCTGAAAATTATAACAATTCTGTAAAATAGAAAAGTATACAGGGCCTGGAGGTTGAACATAAAAAGATGTGTGTTTTGTGTCTAACTGTTGCTTTGTTTTCCCCAGGTGATGCACTTCTGGAGGCAGCGCGGATCAACAATGCTCAGGATATAGCCAGGTATTATTACTTTACTGTTATCTACTGTATAACACATCTACAACACTCGCATAAAGTCGGTGTGCTTGCACTAATATATTTAATTTAATTGACCATAATAAGGACTCGAGCAGCAGCATTCTGAACCAACTGCAGTTGTCTTCTCATGTAGGATCGTCTATTTCCACAGAGCGAGCGTAAATGAAGCAATACACTAAGTGGGCAGAGATCCAAAAACCTCTTTTCAAGTGATTTTCCCAAGTGGGCGTGGTTTTGAGGTTAGGTTTAGGGCAGGCATAGTTTATGCGAGGTTAAGGTTAGTTTTAGGCATAGTTTTAATGAGGTTAGAGTTCAAATCAAATCAAATCAAATCAAACTTTATTACAACAGCCAAGGCTGACCCAAGTGCTGAACAGAGAAAAAAAAGACAGTAGAGCATAGCAATATAAAACAATGAAAAAAGAGACAATAAAATATAAAACAGAGCAGGAAATCAATATACAGGTAAATCAGGTGCAGTTAAAGGCGAGGGAGAACAGATTAATTTTGAGGAGGGAGTTAAAAGCCCTAATTGACTCGCCAGATCTAATATGGAGGGGCAGCATGTTCCAGAGCTTGGTGCCCGCAGCCGCAAAAGCACGATCAGGCATATAAGTTTGCGGCCCGCTCGGGCGAAACACCAAAGAAAGAGGCTCTTCCAGTCCGGTCCGGATAGTCAGTAGAGTCTCTTTTCCTGGTGTTTCTCCCAGGTGGATGGGGTTTTGAGTGAGGTTAGGTTTAGGCATTATTTCTGTGAGGTTAAGGTTTGGATAAAGTGTTCGTGAGTTTACTAGGGCTAGGTTTAGGCATAGCTTTAGTGAAGTTAAATGTTGGGGTTTAGACACAATCAAGGAAAAACTACTGTGCCAGTCATTGCTCTGACGGCCAGTAGAGGGAGTTGTTGGACTGTCAAAGAGACGGAAACACATTGACTGTAACTGATAAATTGGATGATGATGATGATGAGGGAACATTGTAACAGGGACTTAGCTTAAGTTGACATTTCCTTAATGCATCTTGATTTCTATCAATTTGATGGTTTACATCTTTCAATTCCTTCGCCCCAAATCGATGATTTTATTCAAATAATTTCTTTAAACAATCGATTAAATCAGTTTGTTTAACTGTTAGACCCCTACACTGTTCTCAGCCTCTCTCAAATCACACTCACTCTCCTCTGGTTTCACTGCTTCAACTGTGTGTGTGTGTGTGTGTGTGTGTGTGTGTGTGTGTGTGTGTGTGTGTGTGTGTGTGTGCATCCCTAGTTCACAGGAGCATGAGCAAAGGGGTGAGGAAGCTTGATGATATGTTTTCAATTTTTTATTTTCCTATAATGAACAGAAAGGACACAAGAATAACGTTTTACAGTTAGACAATATAGAATAATGAAATTAGGTACCCATAACATCTGGATCTGCTACTTGTGATGCTTTTGTGTGACGATCATAAATGTATGAAAAATACACAGTTAAAATATTGACTGAACTGAAGATAAGCAACGATATCCTTAAGACCTACAGTACCTATTCATTCATCCGGTGCACTACCACTTGCATACAAATCCTGTATCTGTAGCCCAAGGTAAACATGTAAGCTGACAATGGTATAGCATTCACCTTACAAACCTCAGTTGACTGGAGTCCCACAGGGGCCTATGGTAGGCTCACTCAATGTGTTGCTATTTGCTATGTGCTGTGAGCTTGTACTGATGGATCAGTGGTTATCAAACTTCTGAGTGGTGTAAGCATAGGGTGCAGCCACTCCAATGCCCAGCTATGTCTGTCTGTCTGTATGTATGTTTAGGGTACCAACAGATGGCACTGTTGAGCTTAACACTGTGCACAGGTGCATGATGGGAAGCTGCATTTTTTGAACCACTCACTTCAGACAGGTCTGATTTGTATTTAATTTCAAGGACCCCCAAATGAATACAGTATGTACTTATTTGGGCGTGGACCTCCATCTGAAAACGTTTTGTGTCTGGGAACCCCAGAAGAGAAGATATAAAAGGAAGAAAAATACATACTTTTTGTTTTTTTCCCCCAAAATAAAAAAGGAAAATAAAGCAATTTGATGGTAGGGGTGCAACAGTTCATTGAACTAAGGATTTATTTGATTATAAAAAATGATCGATAATCGATGATTGAATAAAATCAATGATTAATAATCTATGCCTATTTTGGGCATGCAAAAAGTTTAAAAAAAATCGTCAGAAGAGTTTGATTATTCCATTAATCAAAAACATAATCGATGGTTTAATCCTAACAAAATAAGCTGTAGTTGCAGCCCTAATGTGAATCTTGAAAGTATCTCACACACACACACACACACACACACACACACACACACACACACACACACACACACACACACACACACACACACAGCCATAGGTGCATGTGAGTCACTGAGACAGAGGGCCTCACACTGCCATCTCTGCGTATCAGAGTGCGTCTGCGTTGGTGTCGTGGGTGTTGTGTTACCTGACGGGGTCGGGGTGCAGCAGATGGTCAAGGTGAGGGGGCACTCATCCACAGAGACGGACACAGATGTGTTAAGTGCTCCGCTTCCGTGTGTTATGGTGGCAGAGGAGTGTCGGACCAGACGCTATAGAGCTCTTGTTTTTACTGGGGACCCCCTGGCAGCTGTCACAGAGCCACTTCTCCTCCGGTGACACCTGAAGTGAGTCTGTAAAAAAAATCCCCAGTGTCGGTTTTACTCTGGGAGTGGACAAATGGAACCAATTGGACCCGTAAGGGTCAGAAATCTACGTTCAGATTTTTCTTTTTGCAAGCCATTGTTCCAGCGGCCCCAAAAGCCTCAAGGGCAAAAACTTTCTTTTACCAGGCGCTCAGGACAAGTAAACAATGGTTCTGTGAGACACATGCACGCATACCCGCACGCACGCTCGTAAATGAGATTCCTACTTTGCGCTACATTTGTTCATGTTAGTTTTAAGTAGAAAAAGAACATATAGATTTAGATTGGCTATTTTAACAATTTAAGACTTTTTAAAATGTACTTTTCACCTATAATGACATTCCCCAATTAGAGATTGATTACACATTTTTCAATCATCAGTTTTATTTTATTTTAATAATCGATTTAATCGTTTATTTTAATTAACTGTTGCATCCCTAAATTCTGATCGGAGTTCAGTTTCAGACAGACCCCCCCCCCCCCCCCCCCCCAAGGCCTCTGTTGACTGTAAACACTGTCTGTCTGCTTCAACCCAGGACAGACGGACCGGCATGTGTGTATGCATGGACAGTATATCAGACACTGTATCAAGCCTGGTCTCTATGCCCGTAGGCACTGAATTGAACACACACCTGGCCTACAGACACACATAAAGTGAAGTAGTTGTCATGTGACTACTGGCCATGTGTTCGCTTTGCAGGAAACAAGCTATACACAGTCAAATCGTCTGTGATCATTTAAAGTCATTTATCATGTAGGATTTTTTTACTGTATATGTTTATGCTAGTGTGCCGAAAACAATTCGGTCAGAGACATGTTTTTGTAGTTCATGTCATAAACTCCAAAATAAATGCTGAAATTGTTTCAGTGTCATTCTTAGATGAGTACTTTAACTACGGTACTAATGTGATTGCACACTGGTGCTTTTCGCTGCGTTTTGCAGACCCAAAAGTAGTAGGCTACGGAAAACAGATACAATCGACACTGGTCCGAAAAAACCTTCGCAACTGTGCAAACGTGATTGACATGAAGTGATGTCGATTTTGAGTGGTGCTACCCACTCTTATTACGTGACTTTGTGTGTATGTGCGTGTGTGTGTACAGTATGTATGAGCACAGAAGATGGCACTGTTGAGCAGCGACACACGGACACACACACACACACACACACACACACACCGAGGCCAGGGAGGAGGACAGTACAGTACACTGTACTGAGTACAGCACCACTCACTTCAGAGGGGTCATATTTTTTTTAATGTCCTCCCCCGCAACACCACATCTTTACACTGAAGATAGCCCATCTACAGCCTGTAGACTGGCTATTTTTGGGGTATATCAGCGTGCTATAATGACATGCCCAGACAGAATAGGGAGGCTAGTGTTCACACTGTTAAACATGTGATATGAACTCCTAATCGCACGTTGTTTTTTGTTTCCCCCCCCCCAATCAGGCTGGTGAAGGAGAGCGTAGACCCCAACCACCGACACCGACTGGGCTGGACCGCTCTCATGGTGGCTGCTATGAACAAACAGCACAGGTGTGTGTGTGTGTGTGTGTGCACGCATTCGTTCATTCGTACTGGTATCGCTATACTTGTGGCTGCCAAATGTCCCCACTAGTGGAATTTGATGAATAGACATTGTGAGGACAATTTCCTTGGTCCTCAGTCCTCACAAGAAAAATGGTTGTTTTTTTATTTGGATTTACAATTCGGTAACGATTCTGGTTGGGGTTATTATTAGGCATTTCGAGGTTAGGTTTAGGGGTTGGAGAGTTGACTTATGCATTATGCTGTAGTTGTCTGTATATGGCATTTTGTTGATTATAGACACAACAAAATATTTTTTGGAGAGATAATTGGTGTGCGTTAAGCCTAATTATTCAACAATTGCAATTCAATTATATACTGTATATTTAATAAATGCCTTTTTTACCCGACATAATCATTGCGAACGCAGTGAGCACTTACTATGAGACCTAGCAGATCATGTCTGTCTGTCTGTCTGTGTGTGTGTGTGTCCGTGTCCCCCCTTTGTTCCCATATATGGAGCTGAGTGATTTGTTTGTGATTGATGCAACACACTCCATATTTGGACGTATAGCTGCTTTGGGGACTCCTTATATGGTTATGGCTAAGTTAAAAACTTAACTTAAAAATAACTTAACTTAAAAAAATAATAACTTAAAAATAAGTTCGCTTCCCGCGTTTGTGCGTCTTACTGGTATATACTGTACATCAATATTCTTTGTTTGGAGTATCCTGCAGCCTTTACTACACAGTGTGTGTTGCACAGAAATAGTCTGAAGCACCAAATAATGGACAACGGAAATGTGACCTCTTGTACAACTACGCCCAAAATGTCATCCGGCGACTGGCTGCGAGTGCGAGTCGACGGTGTGCACATTTGCGTTAAATAATAATGGCCAATAAAATAATCTCACCGGACTCCATGCACAATGCACATAACACAGGTTATATTTGTGTTAGCATGTTGCGTCAAAAATACCATTTCAACTCTTGGTCCCTTCAACTCCCTTGTCTCTTTGTGTGCATTAATGTGCAAGAACGTTGGTCGGCCCGGCCTGTCTGAACCCCGCCCAGCCGCCGGACGGTCGCTACGCTGGCTCTCTGAAGTGCAAAGTGTGTCTTTCAGGCTGACAGACGGTCTTTACCCTCTATCCCATCCCTCCATCCAACAAATCTAATTAGCCTCATGGCCCCCAGAACACACAACACAGAGGGGCCGAGGCTGGAGTCGAGGTGAAGCCAGGGCCAAATCCAATTTGGAGAGACGGGGTTGGCTTTTCTTTATATAGGCTTTTAGGATACTGCACCAGGACCCTGCAAGTGGCTTCAGTGTTGTCCAGGAGCTCCTAGGAGCTGAAATCTGGGGACATGATCTGTGAAAAATCTATAAAAACGCCCATTCATTAATCCGAATCTGAAGCACACACGCACGCACACACACACACACACACACATGTGACAGAATTAATGTCGTTGACAATATAGCACCGTGTATTTATGAGGATAATGCTCAATGATTTCTAAATAGCTAACCTCTTTTTAATTTATTTGTATTAGCGTGATCTTGATCACATGGTTTTATTGTGACACAAGCCATCCTCCTATAAGCATCTCTCTCACCGTCAATACGTTCACCTTGATAGTATCAAGGCCGTGTGGTCATTGACTCAGCCTCAGACTGTGTGTTCATATTGTCTGCTGATGTTTGACGTATATGTGTACCTTGTGTGTAGTTCAAAGTTGAATTATAGCCTGTGTGTGTGTTTGTGTGTGTATGTGTGTGTGTGACTGCACGCGTGTGTGAGACTGTGCGTGCGTGTGTTTTGTGGTGCATGTGTGCACCCAAATGCATTCTCGGCATGTACGTGCCAATGCTCCAGTGGTGTGTGTGTGTGTTATGAGTGCTATAACTCAGCAAGGCAGTGACACTCTTGTGTTCTCCAAACCCCCAGTGAGCCCTCACTGCTGCAGGGAAGACAGAACACCGGTCCACGCACATCACTCACACACACACACACACACACACACACACACACACACACACACACACACACACACACAGAGACGTTTCTCTCGAATTTATACCAAATATCTTGCAGGCCAACTGTCTATTACTCAGTCACACACAACTTTATTTGCTGGCGATAAGTGAAAAGCCATGGAACCATAAGTCATGAAGGAGCTCCAGCCCGTTGCTGCCGTGTCACCAGCGGCTGGCTGGCTGTCTCTGTGCTGAATGATTCTCACCTCTTGCATTTCTATTTTCCTGATGAATGTGTCAGGAGAGGTAGGGGATTCAAACCGCAGCGCCGTTTTTATATTGCATTATACATTTTATATTGCATTACACATTTTAGGCGTTTAGCTGACGCTGTTATACATAGTGACTTTCAGTGAGCGGACGGATGGCGGGGGCTCAACGTGATTTTGTTCCACAATCATGTGACAATAGTTGGCTGTAGGCGGGGCGGGAATCGAACCTGTGAGCTCTCAGACATGATAGGACAGTTGGTTTACAGTCTCTGTTGGTGCACACCAACCATTAGGGCTGCATAGAGGCTATAGACTGTTTTGATTCATCGAATTAAGCAAATCTGCAAGCTCCCAACAGGAGCAGATTGGCATTTTTTTTTATTGTTTGACATTGTTTGAGACCTTTTGCCTATAATGACATGCCCAAAATGGGTATAGATATTAGTCGATTATGTTATTGAGTTATTGATTATTGTGACGATTCGATTTATTAATTCTTGCCCCTTAACGGAAGCGCTGAAAATGCTAAAGAAAGGGAATGCCCTGCTCCTCCACTTACATTTACAGTTACGCAAATGAGTCCTACCATAAATCTAATTAGCGTGCGTGCGTGGGTGCGTGGGTGCGTGAGAGAGAGAGAGAGAGAGAGAGAGAGAGAGAATTAGGGGTGTGTGCAGTGTTGGGGAAGTTACTTTGAAAGCGTAGCTTGTAAAGCTACAAGTAGCTCACCATGGCAGTAGCTTGATCAAGCTACATAGCTACCCCTGGAGAAATGTAGCTTGTAAAGCTACAGCTACATAGGAAAAGTAGCTCAGCTACTTTTTATTTTTCAGCGTTAAATTGAGAATGTACATGCGGGAGACCCCTCCTCCCCTCTGGGAGACCCCTGCTCCCCTCTGGGAGACCCCTCCCACCCTGCTCCCCTCTGGGAGACCCCTCCCACCCTGCTCCCCTCTGGGAGACCCCTCCCACCCTGCTCCCCTCTGGGAGACCCCTCCTCCCCCTGCTCTCCTCTGGGAGACCCCTCCTCCCACCCTGCTCCCCTCTGGGAGACCCCTCCTCCCCCTGCTCTCCTCTGGGAGACCCCCCCACCCTGCTCCCCTCTGGGAGACCCCTCCTCCCCTCTGGGAGACCCCTGCTCCCCTCTGGGAGACCCAAAATTGTAGCTTGTAACTTGAGTAGCTAAGCTACAAAAAATGACCCAAAAAGTAGCTGAGCTACTTGACGAGGTACACAAATATGAATGTAGCTAAAATACCACAAGCTACAGCAAAATGTAGCTAAGCTACGTAGCTCAGCTACATGTAGCTTAATACTCCCCAACACTGGGTGTGTGTTTGCTTAACTTTGATGTAGAGCTAGGTCTGGGGAGGCGCAGGGCTCGGCCCACTGTTGACACTCTCTTACACAACAATACCCATCTCCATCTTCCCTCTCCGTCCCTCCCTCCACACATTCACGTGCACAATGAACACTCAGCCGAGTGTGACGCCTGTTGACCGTTCCGACTGGCCAGCCGAGCGACTCCCTGGGGTGGTGTGGAGGGCGGGGTGAGTCTCGTTGGGAAGAAGAGAGAGGACGTGAATAATGTTTTTCCTGTGGAGAGCGAGAGTGCGGCTGTACCCCGATGAATACTTTGTCGTATGATCATTTAGCAGACTTACAAGCTCATACATCGCTTCTGCGATATGTGATGCGATCTTGTAGGTCTGCTATTTGCGGCGCACGGCATCACCGTGCGGCGGGGCATACATTAAGCATGTGGAGTGGGATTATGAGCTTGATACGGGGATGATCCTGGATAAATGGAGGGAGAATAGCTCTGGGTATGGGCAGTATTCGATACAATCCTGTCACACATGGCTGTCTGGGAGGTAAATTGGTGAGATCAAGAACGTTTGACCAAATAATGTAGGTGCTTTCAGACACCGTTAAAGGACCACAATGGAGAGAGATACAGTACGCTCTCAAGCTTTGTTTGCGATTTATCCTTTTTGACAGTATGCAAATGTAGATCTGACGAGCACTTTCACTTAGGCACTGCAAGTGTTAAAATAAGTGTTAAATACTGTAGCTCTACATTCCAAGTGTTCGTTCAGTAACCAAGTCCTCGTCTCTCCAGGTATTTAGTAAACAGCACATGTGTTCATCCTATAAAGAGAGATACCTCTCTTACAGGATACATAATTAACAAGACATTTGAAGTAATGCAATTGGAACTGGAACTCGAGCTGAAAAGAAGGTCTTCATGGGGTCCTTTCTCCTGATTTCATTTTGATCCCACCGTTGTGACCTCGTTGACGAGATGTGGCATAGAGGGACAACAGGAGTGGGCCTAGCATAGTTAGACCCCTGTGGGACTCCGTTCAACGATTTATTTAAGGGTTTGTTTGAGTGGTTAAAGGTGGTGCTCACTGACCCCAGGTGTGGGACAGGTGAGCAGGGTCAAGTGAGGGCTAGTGTCTGGGACAGGTGGTCAGATAGGCCGGGCCGGTCAGCTCAGCTCAGCTCAGGTGTCCTTCTGACCAGGGGGACGGAAGTGGCTACACCTCCCCGCCGTTGCCCCGGGGCAGGATGGGAAATCAACACCAGCCAAATGTTGTTGGTAAACTTTAAACTGCAGGTGTACATTTAACAAGCTTGATTAAATCATTTAGGCTTCAGACGTTCTTCAGGGACACCCTGGCTGGTACTACTGTTTATCTGTAGCCCAGAGCCTGTAGGAAGCGCTACTGTAGTTCTGTGGAGTGCTGTTTAGAGTTTTAAAGATGGTCTAAAAGTAAAAATGCTAAAATGCACACATTTACCCTCTAAATAAACTGTAGTTGGAACATTGTAAGTTCATGAGGGAAGACCACGCCAGATAACGATCTCCTCCCTCACTTATCTATCACTTATCTCCAATCTACCTGATAACTCCTCCCAAGCTCACCCGATTCTAATCATTTCTGATAACAGCTCCTCCTCTTTACTCCTCTTGGGCTGATCAAGGGTCTTATTTATACCTCGCCATGCTCAGCTGCCATTTGCCAGCTTCCCTCTTCCAGGGAGTCCCCAACAAAATTAGTTAATATAGCATCACAGTAATGTTAACTCCATCCATATGAGGACCCCCTCTAAAACGAGATGATACATCTCAAGGGGCTATCCTCTAAAGGAAATAAATTTCAATATATATATATATATTTTATACATTCGGACGGTATTCAATAGCAGATATACAAGTTCACAGCGAGTCACATTGTGTCGTGCTGCAAGCTTGTACTTCTGCTATTTTTTAACATGTGTGAAAGTGTCTTGAAACGCAAATCTTCTCTTCTGGGGTTCCTTTGCACAAAACCCTTTCAGATGGGGGTCAATGTGGAGGTCCTTGGTTAACGTTTTGCAACGTTTTTCAACTTGCCCATTCACTTCAACTTGGCCTTATAGAAACTTTCACTGACACAGTGCTGGCAACACTTGTCAGTGGGAGTTGCTGCACACCACACATGATGATGAAATGCCAACAACTCTGTTTGCTTTCAGTGAAGTGATTTCATTTTAACACCAGATAATGGTTTTGAAGTGAATCAGATAATGATGTTGTAATGTTTGCGAGGATGTAAACTTTTGGGGCCGAATCCTCTCTGAAGAATCTGTCTAACTTCGTTACACGCTGCGTTTAGCCGCAAATTAGTTTGGCTGGTCACTCTCTCTCTCTCTCTCTCTCTCTCTCTCTCTCTCTCTCTCTCTCTCTGTCTCTCGTCCTAAACAAAGTTATCCACTTGATCAACAGTTGATTAGTAAAACTATAAACTGTTTATCGCAGCTCATCAGTCTGTGTAATTAAATCCTCTTCCTTTCATCTTTTTATCTGCCTCCTTCCCTCCTTTCAGGCGCTCATCCTTCTCTCCGCAGCCTTCCTCTCTTTGTCTCTCACTTTGTTTACCTTTCCGGCGTCGTTTAACCCCGTCCCGACCGGCTCGCCGGCCCTCCCACACACACCCCTCGGTGTGTGCGCGTGCGTGTATTAATTGTGTTATGCGTGCGTGTTTATCTGTGTGCATGCGTGTTTATCTGTGTGCATGCGTGTTGATGTGTGCACGCACTGTTTTGCAAGTGTGTGCGTGTGTGTGCCTTTAGAGCAGTGTTTCCCAAACGTTTTAGCTCGAAACCCAAAAGAGGAATTTGATCTCTCTGCAGGACCCAAACTATGGTTTGGTCTACAAGCTCACAACACTTCCATCGGCTATTTTCACAACTTAATACAAGTATTTCCCCCCTCTAATTAATGATTATTATTTATTTATTTATTTTTAACTTTACACTCTGGAGTTACAAATAAATGATCACTGAGGATTTAACTGTGTATGAGGTCTAAGAGAGAAGGTTGTGTGTGTGTGTGTGTGTGTGTGTGTGTGTGTGTGTTAAGGAACCTTTAGTGAAAGCGGGAACCATGTTTGTAAAAGTGCTTGCAGAGGATGAGAACAGAGCTCTTTGTGGGTCACTGATCCCCCCCACACACACACACACACACACACACACACACACACACACACACACACACACACACACACACACACACACACACACACACACACACACACACACACACACACACACACCCACCCTCTCTCTCTGCAAGGTCCAGACACAAAGGACCTTCTCTCTTAAACCTCGTACACAGTCAAATCCTCAGTGTTCATTTATCCATTTGTAACTCCAGAGAGTGTCAAATTAAAAATGAAATATGAATTAATTAAAGGAATGGGTAAAACAGTTAAACAATTCCATTATATCAATTAGTTGAAAGGCAAAGGGATTGGGGGGGGGGGGGGGGGGTGCCTCAAAGCCGCTGGGACTGTTAGTCATGATGAACAATAAACACAACATTAAGCAACAATATGCATTCTGAAACATAATGAATCCTATAATTTAGAGTGTCCATTTGTTAATAATGCACAATGTATATTGTTTGTTTGTATCTGTATACAAGGTTGTTCCTTATTGCGCTTTCTAGGAATCCAATAGATCCAATCCAATGTGAGCCAACGTCCGCTATTTCTAAAAACATTTTTAACATTTTTATAATTTTATAAAATGATTAACACAGCACAATACAAATTTATCTTTTTTACGTCCTGGCACAGGGGGTTAGTGCTTAAAACGTAACCTGTCGTTCCTTGGCTAGGATTGGGTTAAATAAAATAATTTCTTTATAACATATTTTAGTTCTGCCCTGTGGAGGGTTTTGATTTAGAAATGAAATGTAATTTTTATTCATATTCCAATGTTTAATGCCAAAAACACAATGATTGCATTGTTGTTCACAATTATTTGTATGGCAATCAAATGTCAAGTACATTTTCATAGTCGTGACGGGCCTAGTGAGAAGTGATGAATGATAACTGTCTTGATAACGGTCGCCACAGCAGTGTTTATTTTGACAGATTTAGTTTTAGTCATAGTCTTTTGAAATTAATTTAGTCATTCAGTCATCTGAAATGTTTTCGTTTTGGTCTAGTTTACAAGTATTCATCTAAATCTACAGTTGATTGACAGTTTGTCGACAACAATGTATTGTGGCGAACCTTGATGGAGTCGTAAAGGCTTATTTTACACTTGCATGCTGAAAATTGCCGATCTACAAGCTCATGTTGTGGACATTTTTTAATGTAGATATGATATTTTCAGAGCGCAACCAAACATACAATAACTTGTCTTTTAGTTCTACTGGATGTCTTCTCCACAACTCCCTCCCTAACATTTTAGTCACATTTGTATTTGTTGACGAAATTGTGAATCTATTTAGACTTAATTTTACTCATCACAGCTTGGTTTTTATTTTCATTTCTATTTAGTTTTCGTCAGTGAAAATAGGTAGTCGATGAACATAGTTCGTCATAGTTTTACTCGACGAACTTAACCCATTTTGGGCGGGAACCCCTTTTGGTGTTTTAAACATGTTATAATTTAGCTTTTGAAAAATAGCAGATCTACAAGCTCATAGGTCTTGTAGGTCTGCTATTTTTGAAAAATCGTGAAAATATTTATTTCAGAAAATTGAGGTCAGGCCTTGTATGGGTTAACACTGCACCGCAGTAGTACACGGTGAAGCATAGAGGGTTGGGAAGAGTACGAGACATTTTCCTATAATGACTCATGTACTGCTTTAGACACTGGAAGCCCATTTCCTCCTCTCATCTAGCAGTCTGCTGAAAGTGACTGGTTAATGGAGACGGACGCTCATTGTCTGATGCAGCCCTGTGTTTCATGACTGCCCCACTAAAAGTAAATGTAGTTCATTGTGCAGAATATCCCATTCCACAAGTTCAAAGTGTGTGTGTGTGTGTGTGTGTGTGTGTGTGTGTGTGTGTGTGTGTGTGTGTGTGTGTGTCTGTGTGTGCGCGCGTGTGTGTGTGTGATATATAAAAATCTATTTCCAAATGGCTGAATAATCAAAATCTACAGTAAATATACTTAGTTATTTACACCACTGCCAGCCGCTCACGTTGCATCTGTCTGTCTGTCTGTCTGTCTGACAGACAGACAGATGTTGACTTATGTGTGTGTGACTCAATGTCAATGCCAATGCTAATGTTAAGGCCAGCTAATGGTGTGTGTGTGTTCTGTAGACGGAGGGATGGTACCTGGAATGTGGTCAGAGTCACAGTGAGTGGTGTTGCCGAGGTACTCAGTGTTTGTTCTAATTGTGCGCTCCACTGAAGGGCTACAGACACACACACACACCACCACCACACCACCTCCGGAAGCTGGCCCGACCCCTGCCCCAACACAGTGTATACACACATATGTACATGCTATAAGACACACACACACGCGCGCACAAGCGTATGTGCTCGCACGACAGAGCAGGAGGAAGTGGGGTGAGAGAAGGAGGGAGGTGGGCGCGTCGTGGTGGTGTGTGCGTGTCCATGGAAACGTGACTGACTCGCCACGCTATAGTCGATGCCGGTCAAGGACCTGAACTTTCTTTCTTTCCACAGTTATTATTTTCACAATGTATACTACATTCACGATTTTTATGATCTATTATTATATGAAGTTCAAGTTGTCTCTTGACAATATGCCCCCATATGGAGATGAAGATGATGGACATGCCCGACGGCATTGTTAGGCAACAATTGAAATCGCTGCTTGTGTGACGTCAGGCGGAAAGAAAGAAAAGCCTATTTCACCCACTTAATGACACGTATAATATAACCCTGGCAATGCCAGGCAAGCTGATATCTGTGTGTGTGTGTGTGTGTGTGTGTGTATGTGTGTGTGCACGTGCAGTGCGGTGAAGGTTCTACTAGAAGCTGGTGCAGACCCCAATGCAGGAGACCACTTCAACAACGTATATGACACCTCCCGCGAAAACGGCATCCACTCTCTGGAAGGTATGTGTCTGTCTTTCCATGTGCGTGTGTGTATGCGTGCGCACATGTCTGTGTGTGTCTGTCCATGTGTGTATGTATGCATGCGTGCGACTCGTGCCAGTCGGTAGATGAATCCTCACTGTAGAAGCTGACATTTTCAGACATTACAATTTGCATAAATATTTGCATAGTACGTTTCATTTATTCCGTATTATTTGTTTCTGTTTATTTATTTATTTATGAAGCGTGCAGCGCTTTTTTCTTATTTGTTTTCCTGTGCAGCTACACGCACGCACACACTGATAAACACGCACACACACACACGGGGTGCACAAAGAAACATGTGCACGCACATTACATGCGCACGCACACACACACACACACACACACACACACGTGAACCCCACCCTGTGTAGGTTTTGTACAGACATATTTATATGGGGTATGTATATTGCAGACATTTATATGGCTGTCAGGTTTGGGCCCGAGTGGGCCCGCCGCGGTGCGGGGAAGCGTTTCCCAGACGCACGCTGATGGATGGGCTGGGAGGGCCTGTGTGACGCTTTATTGGGTTAGCTGTGATTATCCCGCCCAGACGGCCACACACACACACACACACACACACACACACACACACACTGCAGAGCGTGTCAGGGTAGGGATGGATGTAGGAAGGGCAGGAAGGAGTGATGGAGGGAGGACAGCGGAAAGAAACAGAAGAAGGGAGACAGGGTGGGGAGAGAAGAGAGGGTGGAAACAGGAACATGTAGGCGACGGGATGGATGGATTGAAAACATTTATATACATGAACAATTGAGAATTATTCATATATTTTATTACTGTCGGGCAGAAACCTTATCTCCATATTTCTAAAGTGTTTTTTTCTTGGAAATGAATGCCCTACGTGCGTCACACAAAAGTATCAATATTAGCAGATCTGCAAGCTCAAAACACGCCCCAAAGCGATGCATTTTGAGCTTCTAAAAAATATATTTTAATCCTGAAAAGTTTCGGACAAATGAGGTTTCCACCCGACAGACGATTTGTACATTTATTTTGTACCAAAATCCGGAGAGCTTCTTTCCATTGTGATCCTGTGTGTAAACTGAGTGGCATGTGTTTTGGCCAGGATGCAGGAGGCATAGCAGAGACATACAGAAAGTATAATCAATAATAAATGCACGTGTTCAAATTCAACATGCTAGATGGGAACACATTTTGGCGCTCTTGTCCACAGTGAGTTAGTTACAAAGTGTAAGATCATAATAAATGACACGAAACCGTGTCAATAAACAAGGTAAAAAATTATCGTACGTAGAGTACGTACAAGTGCAAAGATTTTTTTTTAAATCTGTCGAAACATGCGAGTTTGTGGACAAGCAAAATACAAAATAATAATAATGAACGAAATAACAAAACATACGTGAACATTCTGGACAAGTAACCAAAGTAATGAGTCCTCTCTCTGTCTGTCCACCAGTGCTGGCCTCCAGAGAGGATGAATTCAGCAGCAGGTTAAGCAGCAGGGCTGGTTTCCGTGGTTGCACGCCCCTCCACTACGCCACGCTGGCTGATGACCAGCGCACCGTACGCATGCTGCTGGACGCCGGTACGTAACTAACCACGCACTCTTAAGCCATTCATAGACCTGAGGCTGATTCTACAATTGCCTCTGCAAAGAAAAGAAAAAAACTGTATGTTTCTATGTCAGTCGTTCTCCAACCTTTTCATGTCAAGGACTCCTAAAAGGATATGTATTTCTCCGTCGACCCCCATATCATTTTTTTGTTCCAGGGACCCCCAAAAGCAAAGATTTAAGTTAAAAGCTTGTAGATCTGCTATTTGTGAATAGCCAAGGCATAAAATATGGCCACATTCTTAAATGACACAAATGCTTTCTTGTTTTTTATGGGTTAAGTGGATTTCAGAGGGTCATAACCACACTAAGGGCTTTAACGGGCACGCAGTGCAAGTGAGGTGGTAATGTAACGTGTCCACATCGCAACACGGTCCATAGGTCGTAGGTAAAAACCAAAAATAAGTTTCTGGGAGTGTTGCTGAAATTCTGCCTCATAAAATAAACAAAGATGACAAAATTACACTGGAAACAGCTTATATGCTAATATACAGAATGCAAAAACAACAGTAAACATGATGAGTTGTGTAATATCAGTGTGTGCCAGGTGTAGGATAGTTTTGCATATATATCACAATAAGCTCTTGTATGGGTACAGATATATTGTTTTCCTGCACCAAAATCCTCATACATCTAAATAATCACATAAAACACCAGCGTGTGTGTGAAAGCACATTCAGACAATCCTAGACCTCGGTATAGCGTTGCAAAAATAGCTGATCTTTACAAGCTTGTGGATGAGCTAAAAAATGGAAAATCTATTACATTGATATAGTTTGTTGCACACTATTACCTTCTACACAGAAAACAGCTCGCAAATATCTTCATTCAGTATGTGGACACCAGATACATTTGTCATTTCCTTATTGGACAGACTAGACTATATAATTGCATCACATCCTGTAACATCCTTAGATGCCAAGATGCAAAGAAGAGCTTTCCAGGCATGGATTTCCACAAAAGCTTTTTTCCACGATACAAAGAAAAATACTTGGTCTTACAGATTTAATCCGGGACTCATTGTAATGAATTAAACACCATTTTAACCAATCTGTATGTTAGTTAATGGTTGTTAAATGTTAATACAATATAGCTACTGTACCATCAGCTGCAGGGTTTGGAGGTGGTCTCCGAGTCCCTACACTAACATTTCGACCACAGGGTGAGGTAGGACACTTAAGGCCCATTCATAGTCCAGTTTTCGGTGAAGCAGTGACCACTGAAACCGTGGTTAGTAAAACCATTGCATCTTATGAGAGGCAGGGTTCTTGTGCTGCCGGTATGCGCGCGCATGCTGTTGCTTATCAGTGTGACGTCGTCTGTTAAGGCGTCTATACGCCAGTGGTTATCAAAACCACTTGAATGTGCATTTTCATGTTTGATTCAATTTATTGTGTTCTGGCTTGGATCAATGGAACTAACTTAGTATAGTTTTTAGTTCATATTTATTGGTATCACAAAGAAAACCTATATCTATCTACTAGAATTTCGCCGGCCTTCGGCCGGCGAATCCTAGTTACATTGCAGCGCAATATGGGAAGAAGGAAATTGCGGGAGGTGACAGACTCCACTTCATGTTTCAGCTGTGTTTTTAAACTCAGTAGTGTGCCCTGCACATGTAGTAACGGATGGGTTATAAATTATTATAACATAAAGTGTTTTTTATTTCTCATAAATACGCAAACATGGTGAAACAACTACAGTCACAGAGAGCAGTGCCAAGGTAGCTGCTGCCTGCTAACGATGCAAACAACAGCCTTGCCTGTCGTGTGTGTGTGTGTGTGTGTGTGTGGGGGGGGGGGATAGCACTAATTTTCGACATTTTACTGTGTCATAAATATTTACATCTGTAGCCTATATTGTGATTACATTTGACCGTACATTTGACTCTTGTGTTATATTCTTGTGAAATATTCAGTAAAGTATTGTGGTGAAATATTCACCCCAAGTTGATAAGATATGCAGAGAATATAATACCAAGAACCCCCAGTTTGAAATGCATTAGGCCACAGACCCCCATTTGATACCATTTGCTCTCTGGGAAAATCAGGGTCCATTTGGTTCCATTTGTATGCTCTTGGAGTATGATGACTGTGCTAACAGTATTATCATAAAATATGTCTCAGTTTGAAGATTCAAAAAAACATATTTCATATGTGTGAGCTTGTAAAGTAGAACGTTCAACCTAGAGACAGTGTTGCCAAGTCTGATCATTATAAGCTACTTTGGACTTGTTTATCTATTGGTAGTCCTTGACATGGAAATGTTTGAGTTCCACTGCTCTGAAACAACAACAACAAAGTTTGACAGTCAACACTATAATTGATTATTTTAAGACTAATTTCCGGAACATTTCTGATTTACCTACTTTGAACTGGCCTATTAACATTTTTATAGACCTGGTTGCTTGTTTCACTCTCAAATCCACGATATGTGGCAACCCTGGTCCCTGGTTTGTTTTGGTTTGCGTGTAGGGATGGGTATCGTTAGGATTTTTTCGAGTCCGGTACCGATTCCGGTTCTGCTTATCGATTCCGGTTCTTAACGCTTCCCTATTTCGGTTCCAAAATGATATAAAAGAGGTCAAATGTTTAACAAAAAAGCTCAATGTCAGGTAATGTGTATGTTAGTGCTGTCAGGCAATTAATCGCAAAACCTTTTTTGCTCTAAATTCAATGATGAACTGAAAGAAAACGCTGTATTGTAGAGGTTTGACAACATTAATGTTACTTTTTTTATTTACCTTTTTTCCACATGACGTATGAAAAGTGCAATGTGCATTATTTTATGGCTTGCCCATTTTCTCTCTTTTGAATAATTCTGTGCAATTAGCACATTCAACACAAACAACTGTTTCCATAAAACAAACTAACATAGGCTACTTCTCTATAAGCAGAATCATGAATAGGCCTATTTAATTTATACAAAAGGAGAAGAGAGAGAGCAATGTGTTTGTGGCTCAAACTTTGTCTAATATTGTTTTAGAGCAGTGGTTCTCAAACATTTTCATGCCAAGAGCAAAGCACCCCCAATATTTTTTCAATCTACAAAAATAATCCCCAAATAGCTTATAAATTAAATTAAATTAAATTACTTACTAATCGCTTATTTGGCAACACTGGCAAGAAACGACCAGTGTTGATTCTTTTTGTCTTATTTTGTATAGACCTAGGTGGCTTGTTTCTGCCATAGAGTTATACTGGCAACACCTCTGGTTTCTATAGCTAGCTGGTGCTGCTGCTCTCTCGTCTCTACATGTGTGTACTGTCAGTCCCAGCTCCGTGACTGGGAGATGGGAATGTCGATAGTCTGGATAGAACTTTGTGTTACAGTTAAATCAATACAAAAGTACCACACAACTGAAAAGTATCGCGACTGTGACGGCGATCATGTTTGGACATCTATGGACAGCTATTTTGGACAGCTATTTTTCGTGGCACATTATGTTTAATCACAACAACGTCACGTTTACTTTAGCTCCTCAATGTTTGGGTCGGGACATGTATGTGTCTACGTGCATATGCGCTCTGCGCTCCAGTCTTAAGCATTAACATTTCAATGGCCGAGGATGGTTAGAGTCTATTGTTCCGTGTTGTTGTTATCGCACGTCTAATGGTTAGATGTGTGACAACGCAACAATAGGAAGCGATTACCACGGTCCATTCTGTTGCTGGCTCTCCAAGTAGCATGATCTGATTATAATCAGCTGTTTTATGTGCGTGCGTGCGTGCAGGGTGTCACCCAGGAACCGATAGAGAGAACCGAAATTGAATTATTGTAATGGGTACCCGGTACTCGAGCATGTTCGGTTCGGTACCGGATTGGTCCCGAGGTTCGGGACCCACCCCTATAATTGCGTGTGGATGTTTTTTTGTGTTGCTTTAGCATCTTTAGCACAGTAGCTATCAGAGGCTGCTGCTGCTGTCATGAAAACGCAAGTTTCTGTCCCAGAAGCTCACGTTAGGTCTGCGCCCCCCCCCCTCTCTCTCTCTCTCTCAGAGTCTCTCTCTCTCTCTCTCTGACGTTCTCTCTCTCTCTCGCTCGCGCGCGTTACTCTAACACGTCTTTCTGTCTCTCTCTCTCTCTCTCTCTCTGTCAGAAAGCGTTGTCAGTTTACTCACAGCACCGTCACTCCTGTCAGTTATTTCGTCGTGTATTGGTAGCCTATATGAGCCGCATTTCACTTGAATAATGTTGTGTGCGCACGTGCGCACGCTGAGAAAGACAGTTATTTAATGAAACTGAAAATTATAATGTGCTGCACTGCTGTCTCGCCGCCGTATAGCCATTCCTGTGTGTGTGTGTGTGTGTGTGTGTGTGTGTGTGTGTGTGTGCAGGCGTGTGTAGTCGGCATTGGCTGGCAGGCGAAAATAGCAAAAGCTATACGTGTAATGTAAATATTTCGGCACAATCCAAGTAGTGACAATGAACAATGTTGATTTAACTAAGGGATTCGCTGAGTGTTTTATTTTGTAAATACAGGGATTTAGAAGTGATAAGCAAAATAGTGAGCCAATAATTTCTCCCCTTCCTTCTGTCTGTTATCCTGCGAGAGCCCTAAAAAGCAAGATGGCTGATTGTGAGAGTGTGAAAAGTAATGTGGGGGCGGGCCTGGTGGGCCTATGAGAACACAGAGCAGTGTTGCCAGGTTTGCGAATTGTAAGCGAGTTGTAGTGTGTGCAAGTAGCCTGGTTAAAAGGCCTTGTTTCTGCCCCTGTGGGGCAACAGCAGTTTCTGTCGACCAGTTTCTGTCCACCGCTTTTGGCACGTGACCAACTTAAGACTTGTTAAATTAGATAAATGCATCAAGTCTCTGTCTGTACGTACATGTGTACGGCTGTAATGCACGTAACTCGATAACCGTTCGCTCCACTGACTTCAAATTCGACACACACGTTCCACACCTCCACAGGGAGTGCAGTGTCCGGTGTCAAGTCGGTCGGACCCATGGTTATCCAGAACCGCCACAAAAGGCCACTGCCCAGGCTCTGGACAGGGCCCCTGCCCATGCTCCATATATGGAGCTGGCCTGTTCTGACATCACAACACTCAATATTTTGGCATAAAAGGGACACAGATGGGTGGAATGGGTACTCTCACACGGGTATTGCATAGCCGCGTGGGGCATGGATCTCCTACTTTCAGCGTTACCGACTGAGTGTTCTACAGCCGGGCCACCGGTGTGTATATACAGTGTGAGTGTCAGACTTTTCCACTGAACGCAATCTGTTAAGGGAACAATTCAGCAGTAGTGAGTCAATTACTATTACAGAGGAGGAGGTGCGTAGAACTCTCAATAGAATTAACCCACGCAAAGCACCGGGTCCCGATGGGATAAGGGGTTATGTGCTTAAGGAGTGTAGGGAGCAGCTCAGCCCTGTACTGAGACACATGTTCCAGGTATCGCTAGATACACACTATATACCAAAAGCGTGGAAGACCTCGCTTATAGTTCCAGTGCCGAAAATGTCTAATCCCAAAGTCCTTAACGACTATCGGCCAGTTGCCTTGACATCATTGTTAATAAAAAGCTTGGAGCGCATTATCTTAAATAACCTCCTTAATAATGTGCAACATGAAATGGACCCCTTGCAATTTGCATATAGAAAGGGGAGGGGCACTGATGATGCTCTTCTTCTTATGCTTAATAAAATCTACTACCATCTAGATAAACCTCAAAAGAAACGATATGCTCGAGTACTCTTTGTAGACTTCTCCTCTGCGTTTAACACAATGAGACCTCATATTTTGATGAGGAAACTCTTTGATATGGGTGTTAACACCAATATCATCAGGTGGGTGGAGTCATTCCTGACTGAGCGGGTACAACAGGTCAAGGTGAATAAAGCAATATCTCTCCCCATTACGACCAACACGGGGGCTCCACAAGGGAGCGTGATTTCACCAGTACTGTTCACGCTGTACACAAGCGACTGTAGGAGTGAGTCAGATAACACCTGTATTGTTAAATTCGCAGACGACACAGCTATTGTTAGTCTGATTGAGGATGATGAGATAAGCTATAGAAGAACAGTGGACGAGTTTGCCGGTTGGTGCAGGAGTTACTTCCTCCAGCTTAATATCAAAAAAACTAAGGAGGTCATATTGGACCTTAGGACTGGTGCCCATGCACACCAGGAAATAGTCATTGGTGGGGATGGGGTAGTGATGGTGGACGAATATAAGTACTTGGGTACAACGATTGATTCCAAGCTGACATGGAATTCCAACACTCATTCCATCTACAAGAAAGGTCAGCAGAGGCTGCATTTTATGCGCAGACTGAGACAGTATAACGTTGAAAAAAATATCATGGCACTCTTTCATCGATCCTTTGTGGAGAGTGCATTGACATTTTGTTTTGTTTCATGGTATGGCTCAGTATCATTGGTTAATAAGAACAAACTCCATAAAATCATCAGCGTGTCCAGCAAAATAGCTGGGGTACGATTTGAGAGTATGACCTCAATGTATGAGACCCGGGTACTCAGGAAGGGGAAAGCCATTACTAGGGACAACACACACCCGTTACACAGCCAATACCATCTTTTACCATCAGGGCGACGGTATATGGTACCTTCCCTGCAGGCTAGGGCCTCAAGATCGTTTGTTCCCATAAGTATAGGACTTATGAACAAGCAGGCCCCATCTCAGTTCCGTGCATAGAGTGTGATGTGATGCCTCTTGGAACTATGACTGGTGGCCTTCTGTTGGCACTGTTTCTTTATTGTCTATGTACTGTCTGTGATCTGTTTGTTTGCATGTTTTATGTATATCCTGATGACTGCTGTGCACAAAACAAATTTCCGAAAGGACAAATAAAGTATCTATCTATCTATCTATCTATGCAGCAAAGATCCGTCTGGCTCGGGAATCGAACCCAGGACTAGCATCATAGCCTATGTGGTACACACTTTAACTACTCAGCTATCAGGGCGACTGTGGCTCAGGAGGTATAGCAGGTCGTCCAATGATCCACTCGGCGGTTCGAATCCCGGCTCCTCCTGTCTACATGTCGAAGTGTCCTTGGGCAAGACACTGAACCCCAATTTGCTCCCGATGTGCTGGTTGGTGCCTTGCATGGCTTCTGCCGCAATCGGTGTATGAATGGGTGAATGTAATGCACAATCTATGTAAAGCGCCTTGGATAAAGGTGCTATATAAATGCACCATTTACCATTTATCAGCGCCCCCAGAAGAAAAAATAACATTTATTTCAATGGTTGGATTTCATTGGCTGGTCTCTCCACTATGCTTCAGGCGAGACACTGTGCTTCAACCTCTATCACAAAGCTCATTAGAAATTGATCGTTCACATGCATTTCCGTTCAACCACAATTTACTCGCACCTGTCATTGACCCAAGCACACCAGCACATGTCATGCATGCATGCATGCACAGTTGCACACATACAATCACATGCACACACGCACGCAGCCACGCACACCACACACACACACACACACACACACACACACACGAAAGCCTGCTCGCGCACACTTCCTGTGGCCATACCCCAAGGGCATGTTGTGCACAGGCCAGCCGGGGTCAGAGTTCAACTAGACCCGGGTTGTTTAAGCAGATGGACAGACGCTCTGCCCGCAGGGCGCGTGTGATTCATAGGCTTGTTTTAATAGTTTATTACTGCGCTGGCACCGTTAGATCATCATTTACAATGATTTCAAACATTCATACGTATATTGATCTATTTGTATTTTAATCACGTCTCTTTTTTTAACAGATTTGTTTTGGTTTTTGCTTTCTAAAACATGATGTAACCACATGAACACTAGCATCCCTACATACTCTGGGGTGACAAATAGCAGTTGTACAAGCATTGTGAGTATATATTTGGTGTAGAGGGACCTAGTGCAGAGCCCAGGATTTGTGAGGGGAAATTGTACTACTACTTTGTGTGTGTGTGTGTGTGTGTGTGTGTATATATATATATATATATATATATATATATATATATATATATATATATTCACTTTTTAAGCCCAGAACTAGCCCATGTAAACACACAGACACACACTAGTAATAATGCCTTGTTTGTGTTTATGATGGATTGCACATCTTTGCAGAGTAGCTGCGTCTGTCTCTGATCTCGCAGCTCTCTGCATGCGTAAACAAATCACCCTCACCTAACCGAATCAAGTGTTCTGCACGCCCATCTTTTGAATTAAAGAGGTACGAAATTTCACAAAGCAGAGGCATTTGGTTTTAAGCCAATCATATTAAAAGACGGAGGTCCTCGTTGCCGGGGCGACGGGTAGGCGCCACGATCATGACCAATCACGACACAATCGTGAACATTTCAGAGTCGCCCTCCGAATGCATGACGGTGTGTGTGTGTGTGTGTGTGTGTGTGTGTGTCGGTCAAAGTTCTGGTTGCATTCATAAATAATGCAACCAGCACACATATTTTATATAAGATCTCTTTGTTGTTATTTTGTTAAATGTCTCTCCTCCCCATTTATTTTGTTCCTCTCATCATCTCCTCTCCATCTCTGCCCAATCTCTCCATTACACCCCTCTATCATAGAAACGTAATAATACATAATGCACAGTACACACTACACACACTGCTTAAGAACTGTGTGTGTGTGTACTGTGTGTGTGTGTGTGTGTGTTACACTCATACTGAGTGTGTCAGTATGTATGGTCCATTATTTTGTCCATCCATTATTTTGCGCACGCTCGTTCTTTTGGCCTTGGCCAGCACTGGACACACATCTCCATCCATCACAGTCTCCATGGTCACCCTCAGGCTTCCGCCTGCCCACAGTCCCTCACCCTGCCTGGGGAGGCTCTCTACCCGCTCCCCAGGCCCTGTGGAGGCCCCGTGGAGGCCAGGGGGTTGAGTAATGGACAGAGCCGTGGGTGGCAGCGGGTTGCCAGAGAGAGAGACACACACACACACACACACACACACACACACACACACACACACACACACACAATAAAGTTGAGTGTTAATTTAACACAGAATGAAAAGATTGACCCATAAGATGAAAAATTAACAGTGTATTTTATCTATACTGTATATAAGTACTGTACTGTACATTCATTGTATGCAGTTCCATTAACAAATGCATGCTGCACACACACACATTTCGATTTCTTTATTTGAATCCACAAATTACAATTAATTTTACAAGGAAACAAATATAACGGGGTTGACAGTTCATGTTCACTTAAGGATACACATGGCACCTCCTTCTCCACACAGACAAACTGCCTATAACAGACGAGACAGAACAGTATTTGGCAAGTTGTTTGGCTTTGCTTTTTGTCATGCCAGCTATTCTTAGGCCACTCATGGTCAGTTTGTGCACATGGCCCAGGCTTCCGAATATTAGTATGGCAAATCTACAGCGATACCCCAAGTTTGTTATGCTTCCAAGTAATGGTTGATACTTAGAATATTTATCTTGGAATGCCTGGTCCATACACACACACACACACACACACACACACACACACACACACACACACACACACACACTCAGCAGGGGTCTTCTCCCACCAGCTGCACTGAAAGACAGAGAGGAAGGAGGACGGTGGGTCTCCTAATAGACATAACTAAAGGACTGTGTGTGTGTGTGTGTGTGTGTGTGTGTGTGTGCGTGCGTGCGTAAGAGAGATGGAGGGAGACTGTTGATCCCTTTATAAAGTCCAGTGGCCCAGAGGGTTGGACTGATATTAAAGCTCTAAATGACGCTATTTATTATGTCCAAGGTGTGCGCGTGTCGCTCACAAGTGTGTGTGTGTTGGATTATTGCTTTTTCTCCTTCACATTTTGGGAGCATTTGTGTTGTCACTCGGATCAATAGCTTGGTGAGCAGGACACAAAATGTAGGAGTTCATCGATAATCACAAGGATTATTAGTCTCCACGGTCAACGCTTGCAAAGAAATGTAGCTATATTGATCTGTCTCTTTCTGTCTCTCTCGCACACATGTACGCACGCACGCACGCGCACTAGCTCTCTCAAAATGTTCTAGTTTGAAGTACAAATGGCATAAATATGTTTTGATATTTATTTTATTCAGTGTCTGCCCTTATAACAGGCCAGTTTTTACAAACTATATAAATAGAATACATAGAATAGTGTATACACTTTTTATATCCTGAATCTTTCAGTAGCATCTTTCAATAACCAGTGAGTCATCTGCAACCTCCACCTGTACTTAAGTAATTATTCTTTGAAGTATCTGTACTACCGTATATATGTATTTTATGTTTATTTTGTTAATTTTTATACTCTACTACATTCCTGAGAAGGGAGAAAAGTACATCAATCTGGCATCCCACTAGTTGAGTTAAAATAATGCTATGAAACCATCATGAGTCCTGTGTGGAGGCACGCAAGTCTCTGTGTTTCTGGGTTGAAGGTTCCTGCCCTCTTCCCTCTTCAGGGCAGAAGGCACTGCTAACCACCCTCACTGACAACCCTAAACCTCTGTCCTGTCCCGTCCCGTCCCCACCCCCCACCCCCCACACACACACGCGTTGGCATTGTGCTGTTTTTCACCCCTCACAGAGAGTCCGTTGAATGATAAAGCCTTCATAGAAACCACTTCCTGCATCGACGTTCTGAGCGTCCTGCTGTGCTGCAGTGTGCATCAGTGTGTTACAATGTCCCCCGCCCTGCCGTGCGCTTGTGTGTGTGTGTGTGTGTGTGTGTGTGTGTGTCTCAGAGTGTGTAACATCGGCACACGTTGCAGATATATATATAAGCCCCCTGCTTGGCTGCAGTTAGCCTGACTGACCCCTGAACTGTGACCTCTCACACCTAGCCAGACGTTCCACCCGTCCTACTGGGGCTGTGTTTGTGTATATCAGTCGACCTCAACGTTGGGCCACCCTTTGGTTCCCTGCAGTTAAATGAACACTATGATGATTTCACAGCATTAGACTGGGGGTCTGAGAGATGTAAAGGGTCCCCCATAGCGCAATGGTTGAGGATCATTTAGAAAAGAAGGAAACACGCACAACTCCAACTGTCTCAATCTCTTGGAACATTTTACCGGGTGCACGGTCAGGAAACACTTTAAAAGAAGGAGAATACCAGCACTCAAGGAGTAGTCCTTTAAGGCACTTTATTGTCTCATCTTAAATGGGAAAGGTATACATGCTGCAAGCAGCAACACAATGAACGCGTTTCGGTCAAGGACCCGCCCGCCCGCGGTGTGTGTGCATGTGCCAACCCCCTGCAGACAGCCACACAGGACAAGGTATGTACATGTATCACACACACACACGTTGTAAATACAACGCTGACGAAGGCCCTTGGCCGAAACGCGCTCGTTGTGTTGCTGCTTGCAGCATGTATACCTTTCCCATTTAAGATGAAACAATAAAGTACCTTAAAGGACTACTCCGTGAGTGCTGGTATTCTCCTTCTATAGATTGAGGATCACTCATAATATTTAATATGGACAATATCGTGTGTGTGTGTGTGTGTGTGTGTGTGTGTGTGTGTGTGTGTGTGTGTGTGTGTGTGTGTGTGTGTGTGTGTGCATGTGTGTGCGCAGGTGCCAACCCCCTGCAGACCAACAGCCAGGGCGCCACACCACGGGCGTACGCCAAGCAGGGAGAGCTGAGTACACTGTTGAAAGAGTGGGAGGATAAGGTATGTACATGTATCACACACACACTGTACACATGGCATGGCACATTCATGTGTCCAGCACATTTCAGCGAGGTAATTCCAACTACATAAAACTATAAGCATTAATACACCAAGATACAGAGCAAAATAAATATACCATAAATACATAATAATAGACATGTGATAAACTAACAATAAAGCTGAAATGATAGTGCAAAAGTATTGCGATAAAAGGCAGAAATGAGCAGGTTTTTAGCTTTAATTTAATATAACGTAAAAGAAGAATAGTTGTAGGCAATGGTGTAAACTAATTACATTTACTCAAGTACTGTAATCAATTCCGGACTTTTACTTAACACAGTATTCCTTCATTATTGATACCTTTTACTGGAGTAAGAAATGCGAGTACTTTTCCCAGCCCCTGGTTGCTGCAGGCAGCTGCAACCCACTGGTCTGTCTGTATGAGTGGTCCCATGTAGCAGACATCTGCAACCCACTGGTCTGTCTGTATGATGCAGCAGACATCTGTATGCTGATCCTATTCACACTATAATGTAACACATTAAAACACATCAGCACTCTGCAGGTCACACTGTGGGACGTCTCTCTCTCTCGGTTGGTGGAAGGATTGATTGACAGGTGGTGTTTAGAACTGGATGCGTAAAAAGCTGTCCGCAGCCTGCCAAAGGTTAACTGGGGTTAACAACTTTCAACCTGCCCCCTCCCTGTTTTTGGGCATGTCATAATCGGCAAATATTTCACAACATATATTTGTTTTACCCATTTAGACCTGGAACACCTATTTGTTTTTTATACCTTTCAATCGTGGAACACCTTGTTTTGTCATTCGTAATTAGCTGTTGGCTATATACTGTAATGGCAACAGCTAATGTTTCAGAAACTTTTCGCCATGCTTTGTGAGCTTGTAATTCTGCTATTTTCACTGTTCAACGTACTGTTCAAAGTATATACTGTATAGGGCTAATAAATGCCCCTGTGCTATGTTTCTCCCTGCTGTTCGACAGAAACTATGTATTTATAAAATACCAACTTATTAGGTACAATAAACAGATTACAGTAGACACTGCCGCCGATGCAGTAAAAAAATATATACACTTTTTAATTTACTTCAATT